>NC_079438.1:2840198-2937698 GCF_903798145.1 Danio aesculapii | reverse complement strand
ACAAGACTCTTTTGTATGACTCCCCTACACGGGTCATGTGCTCGCCATGGGGACATCCTGTCAGATGTACAAATTTGTAGAGACAAAGAGATCTCTGGAAATCAAGGCATACAAGTGAAAGACAATCTCTTAAAATGTTAGAACTGAGGCAGCTGTATCTTTGAATAATATGCCATAGTTTTCCTCATACACTGCGTTTATTCCAACCAACCAGGTTAATCAATGTGTTGTTTTAACCATTGTAGCAGATTAAAATGATCTGTATGTGCCTGAAATGTATGATGTCTGGTATTGAACGAAAGCTAGTGACATTTGCAATACATTGGTGTAAATGAAGAACTAGTAGTACAAACAGTATTCGTTTTGTAACATTTGATGTAAGATAGTTACAAACTTACCTCGTGAAATCAACATGCAGTCTGGTAATGATTGACCCTTACTACAATGGTACGGGGCGTGTCCCCGCCCTTCATGGCAACTGCTCATTGGAAGACTGTGCCATGGGGATGGACCAAACCAGGTCACTTAAAAACACCATGCAACAAGAAAACGTTGCTTTTTGCATTAGCCGGCTGGTGCTCACTGTTCGTCTTTGCCCCCTCTCAACTGCCCGGACACCGTGCCACCACGCGATTGAGTCACCACAAACTTTCCATGCAAACCTCTTATGCTTTGGTATCGCGAAACCGCACAAACTTCCACAAACCGACTCTCAGCAGCAGAGGTGGGTAGTAACGAGTTACACTTCGTTACATTTACTTGAGTAAAATTATTGGGTAACGTGTACTTTTTGAGTACATTTAAATTTGTGTACTTCTACTTTTACTCAAGTATTATTATTATGTTTTAATTTTTTATTATTCAAATGCCAAATTCTGACTGAGGACAGTTGAATGTTCTGGCCAGTTTGTAGGCTAAAGTTTTTAATTTAAAACTTTAACAGATTCCTATTTTTTTTCTAATGATTTATGTATTTTAAAAAAAAGCATTTATTAATTTTTCTTTATTCTAAATCTTTAGGAAATATTTTGGAGGAGAAATGCATTTTTCATGCACAGTCAGTTCCTTTTTCTAGGGCACATTGAATAAAAACACTTATGCACGAATGCTGTTTGTTGACTTCAGCTCAGCATTCAACACTGTCATACCCTCTAAGTTACTGATCAAACTCAGAGACCTGGATATCGACACGTCTCTCTGCAACTGGGTTATGGACTTTCTGACTAACAGACCTCAGAATGTAAGATCAGGCCACATCTGCTCCACCACCGTCACACTCAACACTGGTGTACCACAGGGCTGCGTGCTGAGCCCCTTCCTCTACTCCCTTTTTACCATCGACTGTAGGCCTGTGAACAGATCCAACACCATCATCAAATTTGCAGATGACACCACAGTGATTGGTCTAATCAGCAGTAATGATGAGACTGCCTACATGGAGGAGATACAGCACCTGGCCACTTGGTGCACCGACAATAATCTGCTCTTTAACACCAACAAGACCAAGGAGCTCATTGTGGACTTCAGGAAGGGAGGAACAGGCTCGCATGATCCCATCCACATTAATGGGATGGCCGTTGAGCCAGTCTCATTCTTCAAGTTCCTGGGGACCTACATCTCAAAGGACCTTTCCTGGACCACCAACACCTCCAGCCTGGTCATGAAGGCTCACCAGCGCCTATTTTTCTTGAGGCAACTTAAGAAGAACCAGCTTTCATCAGCCGTCTTGGTGAACTTCTACTGCTGCACAATAGAAAGCATCCTGACCAACTGCGTCACAGTCTGGTATGGAAGCTGCTCTGTTGCTGAGCGTAAGGCACTGCAGCGGGTGGTGAAAACTGCCCAACGCATCACAGGGACCACACTGCCAGCCATTGAGGACATCCAGAAGAAACGCTGTCTGCACCAAGCACGCAGTATTCTTAAGGACACCTCTCACCCTGCTCACAGACTGTTTTCTCTCCTGCCTTCCGGCAGGCGCTTCAGGCTCCCCCGGACAAAAACTAGCAGACTGAGGAACAGCTTTTTCCCCAGAGCTGTTTCCCTTTTGAACTCTGCCCCTCACTGACTCTAATATGTAACACATTCTGTAATGTTCTCTCCTTTCATTTTTCCCACATTTATCACAGCAGCCGGTCTCATGATTTCCTATTCTGTACCTATACTGATTTAGCAAACAATGACCAACACGCAGCCTTGTTATCACCACATCATTCCTTCTATTACAAAACTTATTTCTAATAACACCCACATATCCTTCCATGCAATACCTTTATCTCCATTATCCAACTCCCTCTGCCATTTCCTACCTATTTCCTTTGCAACCATGCCTTTCACCTAGAGGTGTGACGATAACCGCATCACCGCCTTACCGCCATAATGAGATGTCAACCGCGGTGATGTGGTTATTACCATCATCACTGCCTATTTTAGTTTATTATTTATTTTTGCTTGTGAATCTTTCAGGATTGTATAAAAAAACAGAATAAACTAAATAAAAAGGAATAAAAGGCCTGCCCTAAGTATATATTACAAAACGAAAACACTGAATCCTTTTTAATAACCAGCATAGGCTGTTTTTATTTTAAGCTTATTTTAATAAAGCAGGCCTATTAACTCAAATCAATCGCTCCACAGAAAATAAGCATTTTTAATGCACCGCTGTAATTTCTATATTCCAATCCCTTTATCAACATGTTTAATACAAGTCATTATTTTAAAGATTATGACTTGAGAATATGATTTTACCTCAGCGCTGCACTTTTCTCCTTCTCCCTCGCGCTGAGTTCAGGTGACGGAGTGTTGTGAAGTAGTTAAACTCTCCTCAGTTTAATTTAGTGTCAAACTGCCACAGGAATATCAGTATATTAATATAGGCTTTGCTAAAAAGCTGGTTAAATGTAGGTCTTTTTTTTTACAGAAGCTATAAACAGAAGCGCGAGCTGCGACCGGTGATGAGTCAACAATCGCAAATATTTTGACTTATTTAAAGTAGGCTATAGCATATAATAATTTTGTGTAAAGACATTTATAAAAATATGTAGCTAATATATCACAGGGGTTTGTGTAGCAATTACAGTGGAGCATTAATTAATCCTTTTTTTCCCGTGGAGCGAAACAAACACTGCACAGCGGAGGGGGACGCACAAAAATATACAATTCAGATATTTTCGTCGGAAGAAAAATATTTTTTGAACGAATTTCGTTTTGTACAATTTGTATCTTAGCTTTTGTCGGTCAGTTTACAAAATAAACAAGAATAACTAATAAACTTTGAGGTGAAGCCATGTGCCTCAGGGTCCGCTATTTGCCGCGGCCAAAACACAAACTGGTTAAATACATATGTAATATAAATAAAATAAAAGTGAAATATTCAGTTGGGAATATTGAATCTTTGTTAACTGTATGATCAAAATAAAAGAGCAGCTCTTACTCTTTATGACAAACATCCATTGATCAGTCAATTTTGCTTTAGTTTAATCAAAGCGTTTGAACTTTTTGATATTTTAGGCAAAGTGGTCTGCATAACCAATGATTGAACTTATCCACCTGCGACCCACCCATAATTAAACATCAGGCGAGCTGGCATTTTGATTACCTGAACACCTGCTGCACCAGCATAACCGAGATCTGCGTATTAATAGCAGCACCAGCAGATATGAGAGTTTATTAAAAAGCCTATATTAATATACTGATATTCCTGTGCCAGTTTGATAGTTTAACTACTTCACAACACTCCGTCACCTGAACTCAGCGCGAGGGCGAAGGAGAAAAGTGCAGCGCTGAGGTAAAATCATATTCTCAATCTCAAGTTATAATCTTTAAAATAATGACTTGCATTCAAAATGTTGATAAAGGGATTAGGATATAGAAATTACAGCGGTGCGTTAAAAATGCTTATTTTCTGTTGAGCGATTTTTTATATATATATATATATATTATATATATATATATATATATATATATATATATATATATATATATATATATATATATATACACATATACACACATACACACACATACATACATACATGGTTTCCGCTACATTCATTTTTCCATGCCGGGGCGCCACGCCAGGATTCATCCCGTCACGGCTACATTACAGCTTCTCATTCAAAACATTTTATCATTTTAATAACAGGTGATAATCACACCAAAGCGTATTAAAAGTGCGAACTTTTCTGTAACCGTAGTAGTGCTGTGCGTCATTTGTTTAACCCTTTAAGGTTACGTGCTGACTGACTGTGACAGGTGCGTGATGCCTGAGGCCAGCAAACACGACGTATAGCCGTTTTACTTTATTTCAGGACGCATTAGTACCGGAGGCATTCATAAATATTCCTAGAAAATCTAATAAATGTTGGAGACATATTCGTTACACTAACGCACTAAATCGCACTTCAGCAGCGTTTATTTGAGAGCGCACAAGAAGATCAGCACGTCCTAAAGCGGCTTATATTTGAGGGGGAGGCTTTTGTACACGAGCAGAAATAATCGACGCGCAAGCAAAGAGATTCGAATGCTGTAGGCTATTATATAAATGCGATCTCGACTTCTAATACTGCGCTCACGACATTTGTCATTGAAATAACGCCACAGGTAGTTAGTAGATCTGTGCTAAAAAAGGCCTGCCGCCACAGCTGGAAAAAATCCAAGAGGAAACCCTGTGTATATGTGTGTATATATATATATATATATATATATATATATATATATATATATATATATATATATATATATATGCGCGGTTAACCGACATACCGCATGATATCTTGCTTCAACACCGCGGTAACAGAAAATCCGTTACCGTCACAGCCCTACTTTCATCTCTGACTTAGTTATAGTTATTTTAATTTCTATTTGAGCATGTTGTAACGCTTGCTTTGCGAGTTGATCTGCCTCCTCATTGCCTACTACTCCCATGTGAAAAATAAAAGTCTTAACGTAGGACTGAGCGATTTAGGAAAAATTTGACTCAACGTTCCACAGATTTTCTATAGGATTGAGGTCAGGGCTTTGTGATGGCCACTCTAAAACATTAACTCTGATCTCCTTAAAGTACATTTTATCTAATTTGGCAGTATGCTTAGGGTCATGGTCTGTTTGGGAGACCCATTTGTGGCTAAGTTTTTATTTCCTGGCTGATGTCTTGAGATGTTGCTTCAGTATTTCCACATTATGTTCTTTCTTCATGATGCCATCTATGCTGTGAAGTGGACCAGTCCCTCTTGCAGCAAAACTGCGCATGTGTGTTTGTGTGCACACTTCTGACTAAAACACAGCTCTATGCATCTACCCTGAGATGCAATTCATCAAATAAAGTTTACTGAGAGGACGAGTGGGGTAGAGGTAGACGGCTGTATCATATTCAAGAAAGATGAAAGTTTGGCAGCAGGTGGAATGATGTGAGGTTAAGAAGCGTATTGGACATTATTGTTTATTAAATCAGTGTCTGAATAGAATGGAACATGTTGTTGTGATAAATGTGGACAAGCTGAAACAAGGAGTGTGTACATAACTAATGTGTGGCGTATAAAAGACGAAGATTTCAAGATCATAAGGTGTAAATAACTTCTAATTTCAAGTCCTGTTAAGAAATGGCCCAAATCAATCAAAGATAGTACATCAATTAAATAATTATTTGAAAGAAACACAATTGATCAAAAGACTTAAAGGACGCTAAATGAGGAAATCATTTATAAGTTGAGATTGTGGAAATACAGATTTATCTAAATAAACAACAATAGACTGCTCTAAAAACATAACAGGAGCACTAAAACAACACATCCTGAATGAATTAAATATTCGTATTAACACAAAATTTATTAACGGAAATCAAATTTATTAACCCATGGAAGTCTGGATTTGGAGTCACACTCAACATTAAAGTGGGAAAACACACTAGAGACTGATGTGATTTGATGTAATGTCCTTAACACAAGTCAAAATGAGGCTCAGTAGTGTGTGCGGCCTCTACAAGCCTGTATGACCTCCCTACAATGCCTGGGCATGCTCCTGATGAGGTGGTGGAAGGATCTCCTCCCAGACCTGGACTAAAGAGTCTGGCAACTCCTGGACAGTCTGTGGTGCAACGTGGCGCTGGTGAATGGAGCGAGACATGATGTCCCAAATTGGATTCGGGTCTGGGGAAATGGACTAGCCAGACCATAGTAATCAATGTCTTTGTCTTGCAGGAACTGCTGACACATTTCAGCCACATGAGGTTTAGTATTGTCTTGCATTAAGGCTGATTTATACTTCCATGTCAAGCGCACACGTATACTACGGCTTGCGCCATGGGTCAAGTCGACCACTCGACGCAGAAGTATAAACCAGGCTTTAGGAGAAACCCATGGCCAACCGCACCGGGAAATGGTCTCACAAAGGGTCTAAGGAGCTCATCTTGATACCTGGTTACCTCTGGCGATCACATGGAGGGCTGTGTGAAGAGCACAAGGCGCCAGTGGCTTGGTGTTCTTTGGCAAATGGCAAACCTCCTGCACATTGTTGGGCTGTAAGCACAACCCCCACCTGTAGATGTCGGGCCCTCATACCACTTTCATATGTCTGTTACTGACCATTTAGAGGAGACACATGCACAGTTGTGGCCTGCTGGAAATCATTTTGCACGTCTCTGGCAGTGCTGCTCCTGTTCCTCTTCACACAAAGGTCAGAGCCGTGCAGAGACCTTCGGAGGAACAGGTGTTCGAAGTGACCCATGGTTGGGGGTGTTGTGTTTGGGATGGTTGCGAAGTGAAGAGCCGGAGGGATCGACAAGTGAAGAGCGAGTGGAGGTTTGGATGTAAGGACGCCTACACGTCTTCTGATGTCCTGGCCTGTCTACTGGTGACACAAACCATATTCTGGCCACTATGCTGACAGACGCTGTAAACCTTCTTGCCACAGCCCACATTGATGTGCCATCCTGAAGGAGCTGCACTACCCGAGCCACTTGTATGAGTTGTAGATTTTGTCCCAAGCTACTACAAAAAAAAAAGTGAA
Source organism: Danio aesculapii (assembly GCF_903798145.1). Taxonomy (NCBI): domain Eukaryota; kingdom Metazoa; phylum Chordata; class Actinopteri; order Cypriniformes; family Danionidae; genus Danio; species Danio aesculapii. The sequence continues at coordinate 2,930,693 of NC_079438.1, read as the reverse complement.
AGCATCGCCAGCACTCAAAAGTGACCAAAACAGCAGCCAGAAAGCATAGGAACTGAGAAGTGGACTTTGGTCACCACATGCAGAACTCTTTTATTGGGGTGTCTTGATAATTGCCTATAATTTCCACCCGTTGTCTATTCCATTTGCACAACAGCATGAGTAACTGATCGTCAATCAGTGTTGAAGTGTGAAAGACTTAGAGTTACATTGTGTTAGGTGTTCCCCCCCCTTTTTTTTTTGAACAGTGAATATAAATTGTTTACAACGTATGGTGCATTCTGAAAAATCCGGTCTGACTAATGTAAAGGCTAGGACAGGTGAAACCTCAGGATCCAATCAAGTCCCGGAAACAAGATTTTCAACTAAACTTGCCATGCCAGGTTGTATCCAAATTGTATATTTAACTAAGTGTCAGGCTGCACTAGTTCAGATTTTTGATGATGAACACAGCAACGGCCAGTTCTCCTTAAAGCATTCTGCCTTGAAGATATCTGAAAAAGTCTCCTGGTCTATCTCTTCTTCAATTCACAACCAGGTGTTACAAATAGATTTCCCCCTTCTTTCATTTTAATTCACTCAGGGCTTCTTGAGTCACAAAAGAAGTAATAGACAAGCTTCGGCTCACCTGCACACCTGAACAAGCCAAGCAGTGTCTTCAAGACCAGCTATAGGCAGGTGTGTTTGATTAGGGTTGGAGCTAAACTCTGCAAAACAGTTGCCCTCCAGGACCTAAGTTGCCTATCCATGATTTAGAAGTATGGGGGCGATTTTAAACAAAGACCATGTCTTTACTGGCATTTCAGTGGAGTAAATTATAACCTAAGCAATAGAGGGGCAACAGCATTTGATGTTTGCTGCTAGATTAATCTGCAAAACAAAAATTGAAATGCTCACTTGGGCAAATCTTGAGGATTGTTATTGTGGCCAGACTTACAGATTTGCCTGGCAAAGTGTAATTTGCGGGTCCTTTCAGTGAAACTCTTTCCAGACTTATGACATGTAATCTCTTCTGTGTGAATCTTCATGTGCTGGTTGAGGTAATTTTTACAAATAAATCTCTTTCCACACTCATCACATGCGAACGGTTTCTTTCCAGTGTAATGAGTTCTCATGTGTCGAATTTGGGTGTCTTTACAAATAAAGCTTTTACCACACTGCGTGCAAGTGTAAGGTCTCTCTCCAGTGTGAGTTCTCATGTGAATATGAAAGTCCTTTTTCTGGGCGAAACCCTTTCCACATTGTGTGCAACTGTAAGGTCTCTCTCCAGTGTGAACTCTCATGTGGACTTTAAGCGCTGGTAATTGGGCAAATCTCTTTCCACACGGTCGGCAGGTATAGGGCTTATTTCCAGTGTGAATGTTCATGTGAGATTTAAGTTTAGATGATGCAATGAATCTCTTTCCACAATACTCACAGGCAAAAGGCTTCTCTCCAGTGTGAACTCTCATATGCGCTGTAAGGGTTTCCTTTTGACCGAAACTCTTTCCACACTCTGTACACGAGTAAGGTCTCTCTCCAGTGTGAACTCTCATGTGTTTTTCAAAACTTGATTCACTAATGCAACTCCTTCCACACTGATCACATATTAAAGATTTCTCTGCGTGATTCTTCATGTGCTGGTCAAAGGATCCTTTTAATTTAAAACTGCTTCCACACTGATCACATATGAAATATTTATCCTTAGCATGAATCCTCTTGTGTCGGTTAAGGTGATCTTTACAAACATAACTCTTTTCACACTGATCACATGTGAACGGTTTCTCACCAGTGTGACGAATAATGTGAGACCTAAGGGAAGACTTTTGAGAAAAGCTCTTGCCACACTGTTGGCAGGTATACGGCTTCTCTCCAGTGTGAACACGAAAATGAACTTGAAGACTACCCATTCGACTGAATCTTTTTCCACAATGCTGACAGGCAAATGGCTTTTCCCCTGTGTGAGTTCTCATGTGCATTTCAAGTTTTTGCTTTCGACTGAAACTCATTCCACACTTAGTACATGAGTAAGGCTTCTCACCAGTGTGAATTCTCATGTGGATTTCCAAATCTGATTTTGTAGTGAAAATCTTTCCACACTGATCACATGTGGAAAGGTTCTCTCCAGTGTGAACTCTCATGTGAACTTTAAGGCTTTGTTTTCGACTAAAACGTTTTTCACATTGATGACAGGGGAAAGGTTTGGTTTTCTCAGCTCCTTCACATGAAGTGTTCTTTGCCACTGAAGATGGTTCATCAGTCATAAAATCTTGGTATTTCCCATACTGATCTTTCTCTTCAATTTCATTCAGCTCCCGAGTCTCTTCTGACAGCACCATCAGCCCTAAAGTGAAAAAAACCAGTTAACCCCAGTTTAAAGGCACAAAACAGCAGACATGAAAACCAACACAGAATATTAAATTCAATTCACCTTTATTTGTATAGCGCTTTTACAATGTAAATTGTGTCAAAACAGCTTCACATAGAAGATCATAGCAAATTGAAACAGTGTCAGTTCAGTTTTCAGTGTTTAAGTTAAGTTCAGTTTAGCTCAGTTCATTGAGGTTATTAATCACTGCTGAAAGTCCAAACACTAAAGAGCAAATCCATCGATGTGCAGCTTGACAGATCTCGAACCATGCAAGCCAATGGCGACAGCGGAGAGGAAAAAATTTAACCAATGGCGAAAGTGAAGAACTTAAAAAAAACTCGAGAGAAACCAGGCTCAGTTGGGCACGACCATTTCTCCTATGGCCAAACGTCTTGTGCAAAGTTGCAGTCTAGGCACCGGAGGCTGGAGATGGCTGGACCTCGGCAAGGACTCGTCTGTCCCTGGAGCATCATAGGAATCAGCCACATGCTCTCCACTCCTCCAAGACCACCACAGCAGCTGCTAATATATAAACCATTGAGTGCTAAAGGCCTCAGCATTAGGTCCTCTACTTGTATCTTTGTAAATATTTCCAATAAAAAGTTTTCATTTTTATTGTCATGCAAGGTTTCTGCGGGTCCTAATCTCTATAAAATTCTTAGATTTTATAAAGAGCAGTAAATCTTAAATTCATACTGGTAACAATAAAAATTAACAGTTGAGAACTTAATGACTGGTGTTAGATCAAGAGAATCTGAGATTCAATAAAATGAAGAGAATTTACTGAAGGTAGTTTGCAGTTCTATGGCAATAGGGCTTCACAATCGATTAGAGTTCGCTGGTCGATCTCACTGCCTTACAATACAACAACACAGCAGTTATACTCCTACAGAAAGCCAGAAATGGTGTCAACTGAGGCATAAAGATCTAGATTGGTTCAAGCAAAGATAGGCAATTCCAAATAGGTACGCAAATGCGGGTTGTATCTGAGTCTTGATTGGGGATGGAGCCAGGAGTCACAGGCCAGATGGTCCACAGGCTATTCAGAGCTGATCCCAGATCTGTAGCGCTGACCCACTGAAGCATATAATGCACACAAAGAGTACTTAATAGACACGACGGTTTCTTGTACTCTTACCTGTTCCTGTGTATCTTCCATGCACAGGAAAATTACTTTCAAAAGAATTAACACATAAAATAGCAAAGAACTAATCTATCAGGCCTCCGGTTCTACTCAGAGGTCTCCATCACCTCTGACCTGGCTTGGTAGCTCCTTCCAGGTATGAATGTGAAGACAGAAATCTACTCCAACAATATGATCAGGGCACTGACTTTCAAGAGGAATTGTTTCCTCACGCCTTTTTCAGTCTTCATATGAGGGCATAAAATACTTTGAAAAGGTTGAGTGAGAGCATAGTGTTTTGAAACACTGATACCCTCACGCTGTAGTAGGCGGGGATGTAAATGTGTCAAACTGCTCACATGTACACAACCACAACAACGACAGCTGAGAAAAGTACAGTTTCATAAACATCTGCTAAACAGCTTTTTCCACAAGAAGCACCACCATGGCAGATCACATTTGTAGTTTAACAAGAGAAATTGAGATGTTGGTGCGATTTGTCATTTTTCACTACAGTAATACTAGGCTATAGCCTACAATAGGTCTTGTATGAATTTGATTGTTCGAAACATGGTTTTGGTGTAGGCATGGACAGGTATAAGATTCTGATGGTGTGATAACCTTGGATAAAAATATATCACTGTAAAAGGTACTGTGATTACTGCTCTTAAATTTGTCCTTTTTTAAAGTCTGGGTAAAAAAACTACTCTTGGGACAAGCTAAATTATCTTATTTCAAAGCCAAAACAAGATTAAAATAAGAGTATTTTTAAACTCATTTTTGGCATTATTTCTGAAAACCATATACGTTTTACTTGCCTAGAAAATGCTTCTTGATTTAAGAGTTTTTAGGTATTTGGACTAGAAACTAGACACAATCTAAGAAAAGTATTTCCTGCAGTGTAGTGATGCGACAAAGTTGAGAATCCTTAATTTTGCTTAAAGGACATTAAAAACTACCTGAAAAGTTCACTTGAATCTTTACCCCTTTGCTGTAAATCACTGCAATAGACTGAGCGTGACAACAGGAGTGAGGATCCGAACGCAGATTTTATTCAGAAAAACCAAAGCAGGCAAAGATCATAATAGGAGCAAACAACATCAGGACTAATCCACAAAGAGAATTCCAATAAAAGGCAATGGTTGAAGGAGGCTACCAACAATTGTGAATTTAAAAGGCTGTCTTTAACAAAAGATTGTCCAAAAGAGACAGTCTAGAATGGAGGTGAAGGCGGAACAGGAGGAGTGGATTGAGACACGGGTCCATGCAACGGAAGCCAGCTTTAAATTGAGGCAGATCTGGGAGCTCGAGAAAGGAGGCACCAGTAAGTCATAAACCTTGGTAGATTAAGAGGCTACGGGTCAGGAGGCACTGGATGGAAAAACAGCTCTAGAGGTAGCGACCATTCTTGGAGTTCAGGAGGTGCGATCGATGGCACTGGCAGTAGATCTGGGGACAGCCACTTTTGAATCCCAGGCAGTGACATTGACGGCTCTGGAAATGATGGCTCTGGAAATGATGGCACTGATGATGGCGAATGCTCAGGTGGTGGTGGCCATCTGGTGAGCTGGTGAACTGGTTGCAACTATTTTGAGAGCTGGTAAGACTAGAGGCAGCCTGACATTGTGGAAAGAGAGCGGCCATTCGGTGTGCTGGTGGACTAGTGGCACACCTGTTCCAAGTATCTTCCTGTCATAGTTCCAGTCAAACTTGTGGTGACCATATTTTGCTTTGATAGAAAAGCTGGTGGTGGCCATTTTCTGGGTTAGTGGATTCAATGAGAATTAGGGCAAAATTGAAAAAAGTCACCAAGACGGAACATCAAGGTCCATAAAAGATGTGGGTGGTCTTTATGGTTAAACCAGTCCACAATAGAATTTTCAAAGAGTACAGTCAGAAAGATCTGTGAGGCAAGCAAGGGCTAAAGCAGTCCCTCCACGATTTAGCAATTTTGCGATGGCTGAATTTTTTGCAATATCAAGCAAACTCTGCAAAATATTGCGGGTCTCGCATTTTTTCTGAAATGCCGAGGATTTCCCACAAATTCTGCGTCTGGACACTTTCGATGACAACATCACAACATGGATTCACTCAAAACAAAGGCCATGTGGACGCAAACAACCCTCGCTCAGGCATGATTTTACACACATCCTTATTGTAGGTGGCGATTTGTACCTTTTACCTTATTTTTATTTGTTTTATTATAATTATGTTAATGAGTTGAATTGCTATTTGCTTACATTTTATTACTATTTTATTACAGAACCCAATGACAAAATTTAAAGAAAATCAATATGTAAAATTAGTCATTTTAGGCCGCAAAATACTGCATGGCAAAAGGAGTTAGGATCTAAATGCAGCATTTGTATAGAATAGTCAAACATCATGTCAGGAGCAAATAACATTAGGGGTAATCCAAAAAAAGAGTAATCTAATAACAGGAAAAGGTCGAGGCAGGCAGTAAGCAATCCTGAATCCAAAAGACTGTCCAAGTGGTTAAACACACCACCAGATTGTCATATGTATCATTGTGTTGTACTTGATGTGACTTTTGGACAAGAATTAATATGCTGTACTTTAGGAATGTATGAAATTGAGAGCCTATCTACTAGGTGTGTGATGTTTAGACTCTACCCAGAGCAACAACATGCTGATTTAACGAGGAACGAGTTTCCTCAAAGTTGTTGCTTGAGAACTTATGCAACGATATGGTAATTCAAAGAGGCGTGGTTTTAACCCATGAGCACAGTCATTGGATCAGTGTGACCTGGGAAGTACTAAGTTTCCCAAAGCTATTAAAATTTGAACTCTTCGGCTTTCGCTAGTGCTTGGTCCCTGACGTTAACAAGCTCCTAACTAGTTCACGGCAATCATCTGACAGCTGTTTCTGCCAGAAAGCAGAATTTTGGAAGTAGTCTTATTTCTACATTTTCTTCACAAAATTCTCTCTTGCACACTCTACTCGGAACCGTTGGCAGACTGTCAGTGTCTTTAAACCACTCACACGTCATGCATGTGTAGTATAGAAGGAACGTTCCATTATTTATGGGGGCCCTGGTTTTGAAGAAGTAGATTTATAAAAGAGCTATAGGATTAACATAGGCTTCTTGCCACTGGTCAGGGCCCTCTACTTCCCTGGAGCCCCAAGCGGCTGCTTACACCACTTATAAGTAAGTTAAATACATACTACATATCATACTCTGTTAAAAACTGTAATAGGATGGTAAATTGCATTAGCAGTGGCTGATCGTTTCTTTCCTGTCCGCAACCCTTTTCCAAAGTCATCTGGTGAGATACTCTGTTAAAAATGGTAATAGGACGGTATTCTGTGTTAGCTGTGGCTAAATGTTTATTTACTGCTTAATGAGCTAAGGGAAGGCCCTTTTTCTTGTCACGTTTTCTCCTGTTTAATGGATAGCCGAGAAGGCTAGAATTGTTTGTTTCATTTACAGAACTTCATTTTCGGTTTCGCACCTCGTTTTGTTTGTTGTCATGGCCTTTTTTCCCCTTGTTTTGATATTACCCCTTTATTATGTTACCCCTTTTTGACAACCTGGCCTGTGTGTGTGTGTGCTTGAGGATCAGGAAAGGGGACTCCTGGTGACTTCTTTTAATAGATGGTCATCCTTATCCTTATGTGCGTAGCGCGGTATATCCGCTACGTAAAAGTTGAGGTCAACCAGTCTGGAAAAGGTTATAAAGCCATTTCTAAAGCTTGCAAATCACATTGACGGCCATTATCCAAAATGGCAAAAACAGTGGAGAACCTTGTCAGGAGTGACCAGCAGACCAAAATTATCCCAAGAGCACAGCGACAACTCATCCAAGAGGACACAAAGTGAAACAAAGGCCTCAGACTTGCCTCAGTTAAGGTGTTGACATGTTCAAGACTGGGCAAAAATGGTTTGCATGGCAAAGTTCCAAGACAAAAGCCAGTGATGAGCAAAAATAACTTAAAGGCTTATATCAGTTTTGCCAGAAAACATCTTGATGATCCTCAATATTTTGGGGAAAACACTTTGTGGACTGGTGAGACAAAAGGTTGAACATTGTGGAAGGCGTGGGCCCCATTAAGTGTGGCGTAAAAATAACAGTGCATTTCAGAAAAAGATCATCATACCGACAGTAAAATGTGGCGGAGGCAGTGTGATGGTCTGGGGCGGTTTTGCTGCTTCAGGAACAGGAAGACTTGCTGTAAAAAATGGAACCTTGAATTCTGCTGCATACCAAAATATCACTAAGATCACTTTGGAGTGGCCTAGTTAAAGTCCTGACCTGAATCCAATTGAGATGCTGTGGCATGACCTCAAAAGGTTTATGAATCCCTCCAATGTGGCTGAATTACAACAATTCAGCAAAGATGAGTGGGCCAAAATACATCCACAGCGATGTAAAGGAGGAGTTGATGAACTCAGAGCTGGCTGCACCTCTGAAAGGATCTAGTGGACTTAGACATGATGCTAAACGAATCTACGCAGACAGAAGCCCGCCCAAGACGCAAATCCACGTCTATTTTGACGTGAACTTCATGCACGAATGAAGCGAATTTGACGTGCAAATGAAGTGAGTAAACTCAAAATGGTCACGTGTAAACAGACGCGTGACCATTTTGAGTTTACTCACTTCATTTGCACGTCAAATTCGCTTCATTCGCAATTATTAATAACACAATTTATTGCCGCATGATGTGTCTTTGTGAACACAGCATAAGAGACTCATTGCTAGTTATCGAAAATGCTTTATTGCAGTTGTTGCTACAAAGGGTGGCCCAGTTATAGGGTGTACAAAGCAAACACTTTCACACGGGGCTACTTAGTTTGTATTTTTCCTTCATAATAAAACCCAACTTTTTTTATTTTTAACCTTTTAACCACCGCACCAAGAAAAAAAAATGTTTGGATTGCATTTCTTAACTCCTAATGGCGCTAGTTAACACACTCAATGCATTTTTTTCAACACATCCCAAAATTTCTAAAATATCAACCTCTACCAAGTGGTTAATATATCAGTTTATGGTGAAACTAAATACATATACTATGAAAAATTTGAAAATATGAAGACCAATTTATGTATAAATATATTAAAAATAAAACATTTTTGAATAGTAAATTTTTTTTTTACAATAAAACCAAAATCAAGTGTGATTGTCAAAATCAAGTGCAACAGGATTATGTTTGTTAGATTCTTTTGTAAACCAACAATGCTGTGTGTTTAAACCATTATTTAAAACGTTCTTTAAATTACTTTAACAGACATTATTTAAATACAGTAAAAACATGGTCGACCATTTGGTAAAGGGGCAGACAAAGGGTTAAACTGCATGTTTATTGGTGTTATCTTTCACAAATATTTAACTCTGATTGATGGTCTCAAACATTAAAGTGTGACAAATGTGCAATAAAAATCACTTTCACACCACTGTGCATAAACACACACACATGTACATACAGTTGAAGTCAGAATTATTAGCCCCCCTGTTTAATTTTTCCCCCAATTTCTGTTTAACGGAGAGAAGATTTTATCAACACATTTCTAAACATATTAGTTTTAATAACTCATCTCTTATAACAGATTTATTTTCTTTTTGCCATGATGACAGTAAATAATATTAGACTAGATATTTTTCAACACACTTCTATACAGCTTAAAGTGACATTTAAAGGCTTAACTAGGTTAATTAGGTTAACTAGGCAGGTTAGGGTAATTGGGCAAGTTGTTGTATAACGATGGTTTGTTCTGTAGACTATCGAGAAAATATATAGCTTAAAGGGGCTAATAGTTTTGACCTTAAAATGGTGTTTAAAAAATTTATAACTGCTTTTATTCTAGCCGAAATAAAACAAATAAGACTTTCTCCAGAAGAAAAAATATTATCAGACATACTGTGAAAATGTTTTTGCTCTGTTAAACATCATTTGGGAAATATAAAAAAAAAAAATCAAAGGGGGCTAATAATTCTGACTTCAACTGTGTATATATATATATATATATATATATATATATATATATATATATATATATATATATATATATATATATAGTATGCTAGTATGCTTCAAAACCACCAGCATTTACTCTACATTACTGTAGTATTTACATCTCGTGGAACCCATTTGTGTTTATTTTATGACCAATAACCCAATTAAATAATTCTACATTAGTTTACTACAACATGCGTTAGTGTGGCTTTCACGTGTAGCAGACAGGAAACGCAAACAATAAATGATTTTAGAATCAGTCTAAATTTTATGTGCGGTACGGCTGTGCTATTAATCGAAAATCCGATTTCGGCTTGTAACGATCATGAAAAACCATTAATCGAGATAATCGATTATTCCATAATTTACCGCCTCCTTTCCAGTTGTACACATTTGTTGCTCTTAAAAGCGCGAACGAGACCGCATGCTTCTGTGTGTCGCAGTCAGAAGGTCTCATTCGCACACTGTGACGAGCAGAGCGCACACATCTAAAGTCATCTTAATGTGAGCGCTTTAATAGTCAAATAGGTGTCACAACGCGGTGTTTAGTGATTATTCATATTAACCCTCATTTGTGTAATAAACAAACGAGTTGAGGATCAAAAGACACGTGAAAGAGAAACCATTAAAATGACAGCGCAATATTCCTGCTGCCGCCTGGTTTTAGGATTATTAATCAAACAACAAAAGGAGAAAATCCCTCACTGCTCTTGACTGAAGGACTTTTGCAGCTGAAGTTTTTTTCTTACAGTGAAGATGCTTGAAGCAGTTTATTTCATATTTTTATACTATTGTATTCATTTCTCTTTCCTTTGCAGGGAGGAAAATAACTATATATGCAGTTGAAGTCAGAATTATTAGCTCTCCTGAATATTAGCAACCCTTTTCCCCCCAATTTCTGTTTAATGAAAAGATGTTTTTCCAACACATTTCTAAACATAACAGTTTTAATAACTCATTTCTAATAACTGATTTCTTTTATCTTTGCCATGTTGACAGCACATAATATTTTACTAGATATTTTTCAAAATACAAGCAGTCAGATTAAAGTGTGATTCAAAGGCTTAATTAGGGCAATTAGGCAAGTCATTGTATAACAGTAGTTTCTGTTGCAGACAATCAAATATATATATATATATATATATATATATATATATATATATATATATATATATATATATAGCTTAAAGGGGCTAATAACATTGACCTTAAAATAGGTTTCAAAATATTAAAAACTGCTTTTATTCTAGCCAAAATAAAACAAATAAGCCTATCTCCAGAAGAAAAAATATTATAGGCAATACTGTTAAAATTCCTTGCTCTGTTAAACATAATTTGGGAAATATTTAGTAAAAAAATAAAAATCTCAGGAGCGCTAATAATTTTGACTTCAACTGATAATCGTTTTGAATAATCGTGATTGTGATTTTTCCCAAAATCGAGCAACCCTAAAGCGAGGCATTTAATACTTCCTCCAACAAAGGCCATCATAACATTATCAAGGTTTTTTATAACAGAGTGTAGAAGAGAGATAAATAACATGTTTATAGATGAACATGGTACAATGCAGGTGATATTTATGTTCAGTCATTTTCAATCTTACACAAAGGAGCAGTTTGAGGACAAAAACCTGACAAATATCTGAAATAAAACATCTGAACAGTGTTTTTACTGACTGGAAAAACTGACTCCAGACTGGTGAATTATTAGAAATTATTAATAACTGAACATGTGACATTGTGTAAATTATAAGCAGGATCTTCTCAAGTTCACCTGAAGGCAGTGTTAGTGTTTATCTGATCATGCGAGTCACTTTATACCAAATGAAACTCATCAAGACACTCATATGAGATTTCTCTAAAATATCATTCATTTATTCAGAGCTGCACATTTGATTGAGGATTAAATGACTCTGAAATCAGCTTCGAGAAGTAAAAACTAACCTGTTTGTTCCTCAGGATCTTCAGGTTTCAGTGTGAACACTTCAGTAATCCTCAGATCTTCACTCTCCTCTTTAAGAGACGCCATGTTTATAATAGTAGATGATAATAAAGAGCAGATCTCAGTCGCTTCTCCAGGAGTTTTCCTCTACGTTTAGACACTTTACTCTGTTTAAGAAGAGAAAAACAACAAAGAAATAATAGAAATGAATGTATTAACCAGTGTAATTTTTAATATTACACGTTCATGAACACACAAGAGTTTGTAAAGCTAGCTTGTGTTACACTGTTTTGACTAGCTGTCAGAGGTAATATTAATCACAATATAACATGTTTAAAAGTTCCTCAGCGATGGTCACAGGCAAAATATCACAGACAATACAGTCAACTGTAAATTACAGAAAAGAGACTACAATATAAGATGCACATGTGTTCTCCATTTTAAAGCTTGAACACTGCTGGAGGCAGAAATCGTGTCCAGGTAATATTTTACATCTTTACAACTAAATAAGAAACGAGTTTTAGAGACAGAAAAGCGTTTGTGGATCAACAATGATGCTGGTAAAATAAATAGAGTTATTAGAGAATATTTATTTACTTTATCAGCGTAATAAAACTGATAATTTTGACTGAAATGAGTTCTGAAAGCTGTTTTTATCTCTACTGAATTCATGTTTGTTTACCGACAGATTCACGATAGAGAATTGAGACACGCCTTTTCTACTACTCGCGTTCGCTTTAAACTAATTAATAACTAAGTTTTTAATTAAATTAACTATCACATGGTTACATTTATTAGTTTGGCATTACTTGTAAAAATAAACTATAATCTGGTTTAAACGAGGCAGCAGCGTTTAAGACACAAACCTTTTCGTTGAACAGCAAAACACAGAAGCGCGACGCAGGTGTACGACGTCACCACACAGTACCAAAATAAAAGTCTAACGTAGGACTGAGCGATTTGGGATTCAACTCAACATTCTCCAATAGTGCACAAACACTTTATATTACAGAAACACAACACTCTGATTTCTACATAGCCTGTGCATCATTAATTTATATCCATTGCATGCAAGTGTGTGTTTCTGACTAAAAGACAGCTCTATGCATTATTATGAGGGAAGTTTTAAGACCCTAAGATTCAATTAATGTTTACTGCGAGGAGTGGGGTACACAACAAAAGGTAGACGTTTATATCTTATTCAAGGAAGAGAGTTTGCAGCAAGAAGAAAGTTCGACTGAGGTAAAGTTGGTTTTATATTCACACATTCATTTATTTTAGAACAGTAAGAACTTGCAATGCACTACTTTCAACGTTCGGTCTTATAGCATGTAAATATGACTTCAATACAACATTAGCACTAGTTAATTGACTGTGAACAATGTTGTACTTTGATAGTCTTTGGCAGCTAATATGATTCCACCATTTATAATTCGCAAAGAATACTTTTATGAAGTTATATTAGGAAGGTTACAGAGCAAATGTGCAAATATTAAGCTTAACCTCAATGAAAGTTTGGCGGCTGAAGAAATGTTAAGAAAAATCGGTGTTGGGTAAGCTACTTGAAAAATGTAGTAAGCTAAACTATAAGCTACTCTACTTAAAATGTAGCTTAAGTACACTAAATGCTACCCCCGTTGGATAATGTAGCAAGCTAAGCTAAAAGCTCTTAGCTACATCTAAGCAGTTTTTTTTCTTCATTTTTAAATCGAAGCAACTTCAATCCAAGTCAGTTCTGTCTTAGTGATCGACAAAACTGCCAAATGAAATATATGCGGCATAATTGTTAAGTTCAGTTATTTACTGCAATTAAAATGTTCCAAACAGACACAAATTTTATTAGACAGCAAAAACGAAACAAACAAAAAAATTCAAGAAACCAGGTACTGCACATTTAAAATACAACAGTAATGTATAGTAAAATAAAGAACAGCGTGTATATATATCTCCAAATTGACATGATAGCACCACACAGTTTCTGCAGATTTGTCGGCTGCACATCCATGATGCAAATCTCCCATTCCACCACATCCCAAAGGTGCTCTATTGGATTGAGCTCTTGTGATTGTGGAGGCCACTTGAGTACAGTGAACTCATTGTCATGTTCAGGAAACCAGTCCGAGATGATTCGCGCTTTATGACATGGTGCGTTATCCTGCTGGAAGTAGCCATCAGAAGATGGGTACACTGTGGTCATAAAGGGATGGACATGGTCAACAACAATACTCAGGTAGGCTGTGGTGTTGACACGATGCTCAGTTGGTACTAATGGGCCCAAAGTGTGCTAAGAAAATATCCCCCACACCATAACACCACCACCACAAGCCTGAACCGTTGATACAAGGCAGGATGGATCTATGCTTTCATGTTGCTGACACCAAATTTAGACCCTACCATTGAAATGTTGCAGCAGACATCAAGAATCATCAGACCAGGAAACATTTCTCCAATCTTCTAATGTCCTGTTTTGGTGAGCCTGTGTGAATTGTAGCCTCAGTTTCCTGTTCTTAGCTGACAGGAGTGGCACCTCTGGTCTTCTGCTGTGGTCTTCTAATTAGAAATTTGTTATTCAGAATAAACTTTAAAACAAGTATGGCAAGATATGGAAGTCCTGCTTCAGTAATAATTCCTCTACAGACATCTTTCCATCAAGCAGGTTTCTGTAATTGGGGAAGTCACCAACTGGAGCGGAAGGTGGTAGTAACTCACCAAATAGTTTGTTTTCGACCACCACAAAACACGAAGAATTCGCCATTCTCGCTATCAAATAGATTCATAGGCCAGACACCGACCTCACAGCTTAGTGAATGGCGGTGGCGTCATTTAATGATCCACGATCGGTAAACGTAGCTTGTGTGGACACTACTGCTCTACCTGCTTAAAATAATAGCTTCACTACTGAAAAACCATTTGATTTAGAAAGTAGCAATGCAACCGCCACACTACTGAGAAATGTAGTTGAATGCGTTAACAAAATCGCACAAAAATTGTTGATGGAAATCAAATTTATTACCTGGAGTCACACTCAAAACTGAAGTGGAAAAACACTACAGGCTGATCCAACTTTGATGTAATGTCTTTAAAACAAGTTAAATCGAGGCTCAGTAGTGTGTGTGTGTGTGGTCCCCACATGCCTGTATGACTTCTCTACAATGCCTGGGCATGCTCCTGATGAGGTGGCGGATGGTATCCTGAGGGATCTCCTCCCAGCCCTGGACTAAAGAATCTGCCAACTCCTGGACAGTGCGCTGGTGGATGGAGCGAGACATGATGTTCCAAATTGGATTTAGTTCTGGGGAATGGACAGGCCAGTCCATAGCAATCGATTTCTTTGCCTTGCATGAACTGCCGCATGAAGTCCAATCAGTAGAGTCAAACGCTGCTGGACTCAAATGAAGATGTAGAACCATCTCAAGGATCAGAAGAAGTGGACTACACCTGAGTTAAATATTTGAGTGTCGCTGTGAAGGGTCTAAATACTTAAGACCATGTGATATTTCAGTTTTTCTTTTTGAATAAATCTGCAAAAATGTCATAAATTCTGTGTGTTTCAGTCAAGATGGGCTGCTCTGTGTAGATTAATGAGGAACTTAAATGATTTAAGCAAATGGCTGCAATATAACAAAGAGTGAAACATTTAAGGGAGACTGAATACTTTCTATACCCACTGTATTTCTCTTAGGAGTTTCCCTAAATGAGGTGGTGAAAGTAAACATTAACATGAAAATCTGCTTATTTGCTGAAATCCATGTTAAAATCTGTCTTGTTTGTATCGTGTAAAGTATATTTGTAAGGCTTTTGAGCATTGTGTAAATGTATTAAAAAGGGGGAAAACAGCAATAAATTGTTGTTTGACTGCTGTAATGTTTAAATAATTTTCCGTTTAAATGCATGACGGTCACGTGACCATCAGGAATAACGCAGCTTCACATTTTTCATAGAGTTCTCACGGTCTCTGGAGTTCAGTCTTCTGAGGTAACCTGGCATGACCGGTCTTCACAAGAACACGAGTACGTTCTCTGCATTCTTGGAATTGAGAAACAGCTAGTTTCTTCAAGATCACTATAAAGCTACAGCCAGATGTGTTTGATTAGGGTTGAAGCTAAACTCTGCAGTCGCCATTCCCCGATTTAGAAGTATGGGGGGGATTTTAAACACAGCTCATGTCTTTACTGGCATTTCAGTGGAGTAAATCATAAAGAGGCGCAGCAGCATTGGATGTTTTTGCTAGATTAATCGACAAGACAAAAGCAGAAATGCTCACTTGAGCAAATCTTGAGGATTGTTATCGTGGCCAGACTTACAGGTTTGCTTGGCCATGTGTAATTTGCGGGTCCTTTCAGTGAACCTCTTTACAGACTGAAAGCATGTAATCTCTTCTGTGTGAATCTTCATGTGCTGGTTGAGGTAATTTTTACATACAAATCTCTTTCCACACTCGTCACATGCGAACGGTTTGATTCCAGTGTAATGCGTTCTCATGTGTATAATTTGGCACTCTTTACTTGTAAAGCCTTTACCACACTGTGTGCAAGTGTAAGGCTTCTCTCCAGTGTGAGTTCTCATGTGAACATGAAAGCCATGTTTCTGGGCGAAACCCTTTCCACATTGTGTGCAAGTGTAAGGTCTCTCTCCGGTGTGAACTCTCATGTGGACTTTAAGGGCTGATAACTGAGCAAATCTCTTTCCACACGGTGGGCAGGCATACGGCTTCTTTCCAGTGTGAACGTTCATGTGAGATTTCAGCAAACATGACCTACTGAATCTCTTTCCACAATGCTGGCAGTGAAAAGGCTTCTCTCCACTGTGAACTTTCATGTGCTCCGTAAGGCTGGGCTTTTGACTGAAACTCTTTCCACACTCTGTACACGAGTAAGGTCTCTCTCCAGTGTGAACTCTCATGTGCGTCTCCAAACTAGATTCACTAATGCAACTCCTTCCACACTGATCACATATTAAAAATTTCTCTCCGTGATTCTTCACGTGCTGGTCAAAGTATTGTTTCAGTTTAAAACTCCTTCCACACTGATCACATTTGAAATTATTATCTTTGGCGTGAATCCTCTTGTGCCGATTAAGCTGTCGTATACAAACATATCTCTTTTCACACTGATCACACGTGAACGGTTTCTCTTCAGTGTGACGCATAATGTGAGTCCTAAGGGTAGACTTATGAGCAAAACTCTTTCCACAATGTTGGCAGGTATACGGCCTCTCGCCAGTGTGAACACGAAAATGAGATTTAAGACCAACCATTCGACTGAATCTTTTTCCACAATGCTGACAGGCAAATGGCTTTTCCCCTGTGTGAGTTCTCATGTGCAATTCAAGGTAGCGATTTTGACTGAATCTCTTTCCACACACAGTACACGAGTAAGGTTTCTCTCCAGTGTGAGTTCTCATGTGAAGATTAAGGCTATGTATTCGACTAAAATGTTTTTCACACTGATGACAGGGGAAAGATTTGGTTTTCTCAGCGCTTTCACATGAAGTGTTCTTTGCCACTGTAGATGGTTCAGTCATCGTTAAATCTTGGTATTTCCCATACTGATTTATCTCTTTAATTTCATTCACTTCCTGAGTCTCTTCTGACAGCACCATCAGCCCTAAAGTGAAAAAACACCAGTTAACCCCAGTTTAAAGGCACAAAACAGCAGACATAAAAACAAACTCAGAACATCTAAACCATTGAGTGCTACAGGGCTCAGCATTAGGTCCTCTATGTTTGTAAATATTTTCACTAAAAATGTAACATTTTTATTGTCATACAAGGTTTCTGCGGGTCCTAAACTCTTTAAAAGGTCTTAGATCTCATAAAGAGCAGTAAGTCTTAAACTCATTGTTAAAAAAAGGGAAACTAACAGTTGAAACCTTAACGACTGGTGTTAGATCAAGAGAAGATTCACAGTCGGAGATTCAATAAAAATGAAGGGAATTTACTGAAGGTAGTTTGCAGTTCTATGGCAATAGGTCTTCACAATCGATTAGAGTTCGCTGGTCGATCTCACTGCCTTACAATACAACAACACAGCAGTTATACTCCTACAGAAAGCCAGAAATGGCATCAACTGAGATATAAAGATCCCGATTGGTTAAAGCAAAGATAGACAATTGCAAATAGGTACGCAGATGGAGGGTCATATCTAAGTCCTGATAGGGGATGGAGTCAGGAGTCACAGGCTAGATGGTCGACACGCTATTCAGTGCTGATAATGCACACAACGAGAACAATCTGTTTCATACTCAAGGCCATTTCTTGTACTCTTAACTGTTCTGGTGTATCTTCTATCCACAGGAAAATTACTTACAAAAGAATTAAGACCTAAAATAGAAAATAACCCAGGAAACAGTTTCCATTCCATCAGGCCACCGGTTCTACTCAGAGGTCTCCATGACCTCTGACCTGGCTTGGTAGCTCCTTCCTGGAATGAATGTGAAGACAGAAATCCACTCCAACAATATGATCAGGGCACTGACTTTCAAGAGGAATTGTTTCCTCATGCCTTTTTCAGTCTTCATATGAGGGCAAAAAGTAAAGTGTGTGTGAGTAAAGTGAGTGAGAGCATAGTGTTTTGAAACACTGACACTCCCACGCTGTAGTAGGTGGGGATGTAAATGTGTCGAACTGCTTACAAAAGCAAAACAATGGCGGCTGAGAATAGTGCATTTTCATAAACATCTGCTAAACAGCCTTCTTCACAAGCACCATCATGGCGGATCACAACTATAGTTTAACAAGAGGAAATTGAAATGTTAGTGCGATTTGTCATGTCACAACATTAAAACTAGGTTATAGTTGGATGAAGAGCTGGGTCCATGCAGCAGAAGTGAGCTTAAGGCAAAAAACTGAGGCAGATTTGGGGGCTCAGAGTAAGGAGGCACCAGCAGGTCATAAATCTTGGTAGATTAGGAGACTCTGGGTCAGGAGGCACTGGATGGAAAAACAGTTCTAGCAGTAGCAACTACTCTTGAAGCTCAGGAGGTGCTATCGATGCCTCTTGCAGCTGTAGATCTGGCGGTGGCCGCTTTTGAATCCCAGGCAGTGGCATTGATGGCTCTGGAAATGACGGCTTCGATGATGGTGGAAGCTCAAGTGGTGGTGGCCATTCCAGCAAATCAGGTACAGAAACCATGACAGAAAGAGACTTGGGAGAGGAAGCCATCTTGTGAGCTGGTGCCAGACTGTCTGTGACCATCTGGTGAATTGGCTGCAGCCATTTTGGGAGCTGATAAGACTGGAGGCAGCCTGATCTTGTGGAACAGACGACGTCCAAGTCACCAAGACAGACCTTCGAGGACCATAAAAGGATAAGGGTGGTCTTTAATGGTTAAATTAGTCCACAATAGAATTTTCAATAAGTACAGTCAGAAAGATCTTTGAGGTAAGCAAGGGGTAAAGCAGTCCCTCCAGGATTTTGTGTTTTTGCGATCGCTGAATTCCTTGCAAAATCAAGCAAACTCTGCTAAATTTTGCGGATCTCGCATTTTGTCTGAAATGCCGCAGACTTCCCACAAAATCTGGGTCTGGACGCTTTCTATGACATCATCACGGATGCAAACAACCCTCGATCAGCCCTGATTTTCCACACATCCTTATCGTAGGTGGCAGTAAATACCTATATGCTGCTCTGGAACTCAGGATTTAACCATACGAAGAAGACATGTGTACCCATACAAAGTCGCATTTACATACAAATAATACTCAAAGACTTTGTTTGCATTCTCGTGTTCATGCATTGTTGGCATGCTCTCAAGTTGACAAATAGCTACAAACTATGAATAAGAAATATTCTTGTTACTTGTGGGCAGCGTTGAGGGTAACGCGTTATAAGTAACGTAAGTTACGTACTTTTCTAAAGTAACATTACTTTTTTAAAGTAATAATATTTGAGTTGCTTTTTAGTTTAATTAATTAGGTTTAAAAAAAATGTATTGCTGAATTCAAAATATCACAAATTTCTGCAATGGAAGAATGCTCGTTACTTTGAACTTATCGAAGAAATGGAGAAGGGGATTATCGTTAAGTGTAGATTATGTGTAGAATCAAAACTCTTGTCAACTGCGTCAAACTAGGCATGTGCCGGTATCACATTTTCATGCTGCGATTAATTGATTGAGCTTTTATCACGGTATACGGTATTATCACGATATTGTAATTTTACTAGAGAAACAGGTAAAAAAACACAAAAAACTTCAGTTTCATCAACTTAGCAACTTTAATAACTTTTTAATTAACTAAAAGTACTTTAAACATTTGAATACAAATAAATATAAATAAAACAATACACAATATAAAAGTAAACGTGCAAAGAGAAACCGTCTTCGATCAGCAATCCCTGTGCATTTTTTTGGAACCCCAAATATTTCCAAACCTCTGACTTTTTTTTTTGAAGGGGGATAAATTGTCGGCAGCGTTCCTCCTTCCGCCATGCTTCTTCTTCGTGTGAGGATTAGTGAGCGGTGGCAGCGGCGGCGCGCACTGTGTGCACACAGTGCTTCTACATGCGGGGATTGTTTACATCAGAGTGCGCATCAGTTCTGCGCAGCATATACGCAGTGTTTCTTCAAGCGGTTGATGGAAAATAAGCTAAGGCGCGTTCTAAGAATATAAATTCGGATCTATTATTTTTCACGGTATTTTGAAGTGCCCGCGATAACAATATCATGCATATTCATTACCGTGATTTATCGCATTACCGAATACCGGCACAAGCCTACGTCAAACAACGTCTAATTTAAAAAAAACATCTGGATGCAAAGCACAGCACTACACAGCTGGAGGAGAGAGCGCCGATTCAGCAGACTGATACCTGCACCCCCTCCCACCCTCCAGCTAAACAACAAAATCTTGACTTCGGTTCACACTCTCCAGGTAAAACTGGAGATTGAATGAACTCAACAAATTGGTTGCCGCTTTTATTGTGGTAAAGATGCAGCCAGTCTACTGTGGAGGCGCCTACATTTCATAATATAATCAGCAACGTTTCAGTGACAGGCAGGGGCCATACTGCCTAATCCCAAAACCTTCACAAGCTTTTTAGACCGTTCATATGTGGAACTGGAGACAGACTTAAAGAAAACTTTTGCCAACCTGGAATGTTTCCA
The DNA here is from genome assembly GCF_903798145.1 of Danio aesculapii. Taxonomy (NCBI): domain Eukaryota; kingdom Metazoa; phylum Chordata; class Actinopteri; order Cypriniformes; family Danionidae; genus Danio; species Danio aesculapii. The sequence continues at coordinate 2,910,199 of NC_079438.1, read as the reverse complement.
CTACTGCAGATCTATGGACTGCTCAGACTAAAAGTTTTCTGGAAATCGCAGTGCATTGGATTGACCCTGGGAGTCTGCATCATAGAAAAAGTTGCAATCACCTGCAGAAGATTTCGTAGGGGACACACATATGATGCCATCGCAGCGGAGTTAGAGCAAATTCACACTTCATTTGCCATTTCAGGTAAAATAACCGCAACTGTCATGGACAACGGTGCAAACTTTGTGAACTCCTCAGCTTGAAACATTCTGAAGGCTGAATCGGAGGATAACGAAGACAAGGTCATCTTTACAGACTTGTACAAAGTTTTACAGCGAAAGGTACATTCTGTACCAACGACGTTACATTTCTAACTGCAAAAGCCGATGGCAAAGCCTTGTACAGGAGTGCAACTGGAAAGTGTTCAGCCTTGTGATCAAAAAAAGTTAGTCGATCCACTGTTGCATTAGAGATCCTAGGGGAATTCAGCAAAACAAAGCTGCTTGTCCCAGCAACTAAAAGGTGGAACTCCTTTCATGATGTTCTTAGCAGTTACTGACTTCCCCTTAGCGGACCTCAATCAGCTTTGCACACGCCTGGATGCATTACAGAGAGAGGGTACAGTTCTTAAAAGAATACTGTAAGGTTCTGAAGCCCATCTGCATGGCATCCATTTTACGATGATGTCTTCTGTAGTAGGTAGTAGTAAACACTTTATTAGGTACACCTGTCTAACGACTTAACACATTTCTAGTCAGCCAGTCACATGGCTGCAACTTATTGCATTTAGACACGTAGAAATGGTCAAGACGATCTGCTGCAGTTCAAACTGAGCATCAGAATGGGGAGAAAAGGTGACTTAAGTGACTCTGAACGTGGCATGGTTGTCGGTGCCAGACAAGCTGGTCTGTGTAACTTAGAAACTGCCGATCTACTGGGATTTTGATGCACAATCATCTCAAGGGTTTACGGTGAATGGTCAGAAAAGAGACAATATTATCCAGTGAGCGGCATTTCTGTGCGCGCAAATGCTTTGTTGATGCGGGAGGTCATAGGAGAATGGCCAGACCGGTCGAGCTGATAGAAAGGCAACAGTAACTCAAATAACCACTCGTTACAATCGAGGTATGCAGAAGTACAACTTCTCAGAATTTGACATCAACAACATGAATGATCGCGACTGCTGTAGTTATTCCAGTTGTGCTAATTTTTGGTATAGGGAAAAAAATAAATAAAATCACAGAAGGTATATATTATGTTATCATAATGATCTAATGTAGTAATAAGATCGTAACTATACTGCACATTTACACAGTGGTCATGTTCATTTATATAAACACAAAAAACAACATTAACACTGTAGCAGACACTGAAAAAAGGTCATTCCCAGCCACTAGACATTACTGACAGGGTATTTGAGTGTCATCGAGTGTCAATATTGTGGAACTACTTTACAGGAGTTATTATTAGGGATTATAAGTTGCGAAACTTTTTTTTTTTTTTTAAACATGACGGTGAAACACGAAGGTGGTTATGATTATATTAAAACCTGTTTGTTTGTAGTAAAAATTTGTAATAAATGACAAAAAAAAAAATACTAATTTGTGGATCTCCTTACTTCCGGGTGCTGCGATCATGCTTGGTTTCGAGTGTGGGCCTGAAAAATCTTCATTCGAACGACTATTCACCCCTTCTCCTTAGCCCCATGTCTTCAGGCTAAAGAGAATTTGGACAGTGGAACTGGGAGAATTGGGTAGGTGGAAGGGCTAAGGCAGTGGTGCTCAACCCTATTCCTGGAGATCGACCTACCTGTAAAGTTCAGCTCCAACCCTGATCAAGCACACCTGAACCAATTAATTAGGACCTGAACAGCACTTGATAATTACAGGCAGGTGTGTTTGATATGAGTTGCAACTGAAATCTGCAGGAAGGTCGATCTCCAGGAACAGGGTTGGTCACCCCTGGGCTAAGGGATAGAATTGGGATTGGGCCTAAATGTCGTTTTTGTTTGACCCTTTGTGATAAGACATGAGTACTACCTTAAACCTGAGGTTCCAGTCTTGTGACTGCTAAAGGGTAAAACTGTGAGTTATTATTACAAATCGCACAAAGGGTAAATTTTTTAAGGCATGAAAAAGTAGAGGTGTGAACCTACACTGGCCTCACAGTTTGGTTACGATCATCATGCCATCGATTCAGTTCAATTCGATATCATGGTGCATTGACCATGCTTTCCAAACACAATACACAATTCTTGTATTAAAATTGATAAATACATTTATATCTTATTTGTAATACAATTTTGTCCTTTAACACAAACCGTCAGATATATGAACTCTACCATTAAAAACTCAAGTACATGCACAGAACGACATGAGAATTTATAGCAAAAAAACAAATGTAAATACCCTGCTTGCTTTTTTTAAGCCTTGTCAAGTGAGTTTTTACACCCCTATGATTGGTCACCCGCTAGTAGAAGCATTTTAATTACTCGTGCTTGCTTCCCTCGCCATAGTAAGCTACTGCAATATAGCGCATATTAGGGTTGGGCAGATAGACATTGCCATCATCCATCGCCGATGGCCAATATACAACACGATGCTGAGCCGGCGTCGCTGATCCTGCATCCTGCCCCTAACCCGCTCACAAAAAAAAAAAAAGATCCTCTCGATCTTTCTTTCTTTCATTCATTCTTTTTTATTATTAATATTATTAATATTATTACTATTATTAATAACTAATCCTAGTATGACCTAAATTCTTCTTTTCAATATTATTCTTTACTTTGAGTTTTTACTATCCGTATATTATGATTATTATAGTAATATTTTTTTCTTCTCTCAATATTCTCATTGTCTTGTCTGCTACAAATTGTTTCCACTTCCTTTTCTTCTTCTACTCTTTTTTCCTACCTTTTCTATTTTTTTCTCTCTTTTTCTGATTTTCTAATCTTCTATTTCTTCTCTTTCCTTTTTCTACTTATTATTATTATTATTATCATTATTATCATCATCATCATTATTAATATTATTTGTTCTCTTCCTGAAATCCCAACCCCCCTTACCTCCTCACTATTATCATCAATATTATTACCTCTACTTTTGTTATCATTATTATTAGTACTGTCTTGACTTGTCCTGTTATCTCCTCATTATCATTATTACAAGTATTTCTACAATTGTCATTATTCAGGTTACTGTAGTTGTAGTAATGGTGATAGTAGTAGTAGTAGTAGTAGTAGTATTGGTTGAAGTTGCAGTTTGGGTTTTTGATGTAGTAGTTGAAGTAGTATCTGTAGTAGTAGATGTCGTTGGTATAGTGGTATCAGAAATAGTGGATGTGTAATAGTAGTAGTAGTAGTACTCGTTGTCTGTGTAGTAGTATCAGAAGCAGTAGACGTTGTTGATGTAGATGTTGTAGTAGCAGTCATTCCTGTAGTAGTATCAGTAGTAGATGTAGTAGTAGTAGTATTAGTGGTAGTAGTCGTGGTAATAGGTTCTGTAGTAGTAGTGGTTGTAGTAGCAGTAGTAATAGTTGTAGCATTAGAAACTCTCTGTAGTAGTTGGTGGTGTAGTACTTGGGATTTATTTTTATTATTATTATTGTAGTGGTTGTTGTTAATGATTATCACTGTTGTCCTTTCTTGCTTGTTTACTATCATTATATCACTAGCATTGTTGTCACTCCTTATATAAGTTACTTGCTTCATTTAGTGACTGTTATTGTTCCTTTTGTATGTACTCTGACCTGTTTACCAAGTTACCTTTACATGTGCGCACGCGCACGCGCACACACACACACACACACACACACACACACACACACACACACACACACACAGGTACTTGATTGTATTGCATCTCAAATTGTGTATCTTTTGTATATTCTAATAAAAAAATAAAAAAATAAAATAAAAAAGAGAGAAAAAAAAAACACTTAGGCCCTGTTTACACCAATACGCCTTAGTGTTAAAATGGCATTTTAGAACGAAAATGATCCACATCCACACCGTGTTTTACCTAGCATTTTTGAACAGCCCTCCGTCCGCTGAAAACGCACATCACCTGACCACACACACGGTCCTGCAGTCGTCTGAGCTCCAGTGAGCAGTGCACATCGGACAGTTTATCAAGGATGTACTGCTGGATCGCGTCTCACTATAGTTGTTAAACGTGATATTCAGACATCCCAAGTCTCCCGGAATTTCCGGGAGTCTCCAACAAATGCACAGAGACTCCCGGATGCCCACAAACGAGTGATAATCTTCCGGAAATCACGCATCTCCCTCCCATAAGTTGCGCACCCTTCTTACCCTTCACCACCGGATCCCTCCTCGCTCTTCAGACACTTCGCGAGTGTTTGCCCCCTTGTTAAAACCCTTTGGGCAGGATGGAGATAGATTTTGGTTATGCCGCCTGGAAAAAGCAAAGCCCCGGGATGTCGGGCTAGCGATTTTGCGAGCTCTGTCAAGAAATCACTTAAATAGAACCTGCTAGACAAAGTGACCAAAAGATCCTCAAAAGATAGACATCATGCTGAGATCCAAAGCAGTTCAAAAACAAACGAGAAACAAAATAGTTGAGGTCGGCCACTCTGGAAAAGCTTATAAAGAAGTTTCTAAAGCTTTGGGACAGTAGCAAACAGCTCCGAGTCAATATCTAAAATGGCAAGAACAGTGGAGGACCTTACCAGGAGTGGCCAGCTGACCAAAATTATCCCAAGAGCGCAGCGACAACTTATCCAAGAAGAATCAAAGCGAAATGAAGGCCTCAAACTTCAGAGTGATTATGGCATGTTCAAGACTGGGCAAAATGGTTTGCATGGCAGAGTTCCAAGACAAAAACTACTGATGAGCCAGAAAATATATCAGTTTTTCTAGAAAACATCCTCAATGTTTTTGTGTCCCATTATGTGTGGCATAAAAGTAACAGTGCATTTCAGAAAAAGATCATCATACCGACAGTAAAATGCGGTGGTGGTCGTGTGATGGTCTGGGGCTTTTGCTAGTTCAGAACGTGAAAGACTTGCTGTGAAAAATGGAACCATGAATTCTGCTCCAAACCAAAATATGCTGAAGGTGAACGTCTGGCTATCTGTTAGTGACCTCAAGCTGAAGCAAACTTGGGATCTTCAGTTGGATAATGATCCAAAGCAAAAGCCATTTCTGAATGGCTAAAACAGGGCTTGATGCTTACTTTTTTTTCCAAAAGGAGCAAATTAAAGAATTTTAGGAGCGCAGTAAAGATATAGAAAATAAATAGTTTTGCCTTAAAAACGTACATGAGGAGATTTTGAAAAGCAAAGCAGTTTCATTCATTTGAACACAATAAGTAAATGCAAAACCGAATATAATTAATATCTAAAGCAGAATCTCAGACAAGTCCGGGAAAAAGAGGATGTATTGTCACCCCAAATAATGAGCTGGGTCAGTCTATTTAGTAAAAGGCTTTTCATTTCCACGTGTCCTCACGCTCTTCTCAAAGCTACTACTAAAGTCAGAACAGCAGTTCTGTATCCAGCGCGTCTCTGTGGGTCTGCAGGCAGAGCATGTGTCTGTGGCAGTGTGTTCTCAGTTTCTTGCGAACACAGAACCAGGCCGCCCAGGTAAAGTCTGTGTGGGAAGCACTGGTGTTGAATTGAGCCTCATACTGGATGAGCCATGATATGCCATCCATGCCCAAATTGTTTTCTATGAGGCTCACACGGTGTGCGACATGCCGCCATTCGGTGCCTTGCGTTGCTTAGCATTGATTCAAAACAATGTAAAGACCGCTTGACGTGAAGTACAGTAAATAAACCAGTAGAGATGCTGGTTGCGTGTGCTACAGTCACAATAGACTTCCAATGTAATATACCATAAATTAGTGCGAAGAGCATGTTGTTTTACCATGGCAGAGTGAATTAAGTCATCAATCAAGCTTATTAAAAAAAAATAACAATGTCGGCGCTATAGCCTAGTGGTTAGCACGTCTTCATATGGTACAGTAGCACGTCAGGGTGTCCAGAGTTCGAATCCCGGCTCGAGGACATTTCCCTACCCTACCTCCCTCTCTCTCTCTCTCTCCAACTTCGCTTCCTGTCTAAATACTGTCCTATCTAATAAAGGCCAAAAAATACATCTAAAAATAAATAAATAAATAAAAATAAATAAAAAATAAAAGTAAAATTAATAAACAAAATCACACGTGCGACTAAATATATTTTTCAGTTCGCACATATTTATTTTTAGTCGCAAATGCGAGCGAAATGGTCGCACTGTCGAGCACTGTGAAAAAGACTTTGGAGTGGCCTAGTTAAAGTCCTGACCTAAATCAAATTGAGATGCAGCGGCATGGCCTTAAAAAAGTTTATGAATCCCTCCAATGTGGCTGAATTACAGCAATTCTGCAAAGATAAGTTGGACAAAATTCATCCACAGCGCTGTAACAGACTCATTGCTAGTTATCGAAAACACTTGATTGCAGTTGGTACTACAAAGGGTGGCCCAGTTAAAGAGGGCTACGTAGGGCTACGTCGTTTTGTGTTGTGTTTTTCGTTCACAATAAAAACCTTCATTTTTCAAAACTGCATACGCTGTTATCTTTCACAAATATTTAACTATGTTTGATGATCTGAAACATTAAATTGTGACAAACGCTGTAGCGTTCATCTTTTAGCTGTAGCGTTCATCTTTTCGCTGTAGCGTTCTAAGCTTTTCACTCATCACAGCACATGTGCTGCTGATGATGTGACAATAAAAGTGATTTGATTTGATTAATAAAGAGTTGTATTATAGTATAGACAGCTACATACTTTAGTATGCGCCAAAACCACCAGCATTTACCATATATTACTATAGTATTTATTTCATATGTATTTATTTTATGACCAATAACCTAAATAAATAATTCTCTATTAGTCTACGACAAGTTTACGATGAGTTAACTGTGGCTTTCTAATGTAGCAGATAGGAAGCGCAAATCCCTAAATGACTTTAAAAATCAGTTTTCAGTTAGTTAATATTTTAAGTGAGACATTTAATGCTTCCTCTAAAAAAGCCATCATTACATTATAAGGATTTCTATAAAGGAGACTTGACTAGAGGAACACAACATGTTTATAGATGAACATGGTACAATACAGCTGTTATTAATGTTCAGTCATTTTCAATCTTACACACAGGAGGAGTTTGAGGACAAAAACCTGACAAATATCTGAAATAAAACATCTGAACAGTGTTTTTACTGACTGGAAAAACTGACTTCAGACTGGTGAATTATTAGAAATTATTAATAACTGAACATGTGACATTGTGTAAATTATAAGCAGGATCTTCTCAAGTTCACCTGAAGGCAGTTTTAGTGTTTATCTGATCATGCGAGTCACTTTAAGCCAAATAAAACTCATCAAGACACTCATATGAGATTTCTCTAAAATATGATTCATTTATTCAGAGCTGTACATTTGATTGAGGATTAAATGACTCTGAGTTCAGCTTTGAGAAATAAAAACTAACCTGTTTGCTCCTCAGGATCTTCATGTTTCAGTGTGAACACTTCTGTAATCCTCAGATCTTCACTCTCCTCTTTAAGAGACGCCATCTTTATAATAGTAGATGATAATAAAGAGCAGATCTCAGTCGCTTCTCCAGGAGTTTTCCTCTAAGTTTAGACACTTTACTGTTTAAGATGAGAAAAATAACAGAAACTTATGTATTGACCAGTGTAATTTTTAATATTACATGTTCATGAACACACAGAGTTTGTAAAGCTAGCTTATGTTACACTGTTTTGACTAGCTGTCAGAGGTAATATTAATCACAATATAACATGTTTAAAAGTTCCTCAGCGATGGTCACAGGCAAAATATCAGTCAATACAGTCAACTGTAGATTATAGAAAAGAGACTACAATATAAGATGCACATGTGTTCTCCATTTTAAAGCTTGAACACTGCTGGAGGCAGAAATCGTGTCCAGGTAATATTGTACATCTTTACAACTAAATAAGAAACGAGTTTTAGAGACAGAAAGGCGTTTGTGAATAAATAGAGTTATTAGTGAATATTTATTTACTTTATCAGCGTAATAAAACTGATAATTTTGACTGAAATGAGTTCTGAAAGCGGTTTTATCTGAATTCATGTTCGTTTACCGACAGATTTACGACAGAGAAACGAGAGGCGCCGTTTCTGCTACTCGCGTTCGCTTTAAACTAATTAAGCTTTTAATTAGACTACCACACGGTTACATTTATTAGCTTGGCATTACTTTTAAAATAAACTATAACTTGTTTTAAACGAGGCTGCAGCGTTTGAGACAAACCTTTTCGTTGAACAGCAAAGCACGGAAGGCGCAGGCTTATAGCGTTATAACGGAGTACCAAAATAAAAGTCTAACGTAGGACTGATCTATTTGGGAAAAAAAATCAACTCAACATTCACCAATAGTGCACACACACTTTATATTACAGAAACAGAACAATTAGGATCATATTGTGTAAGGGTCATTATCATTATAAAGTGTCTTTGATGTCAGATTAAGTCAGTCCTATATGAACATAATGCAAAATAATGAAACTCTGATGTTTTGATATAATTGGTTAAACCTTGACACACACGAAGGCCGAATTATAAGTGTTTTAAAATATGTTTTTGTAAATTTTTGCCATATTCTTTCATTGAATGGCTGTGATTTTGCCATGTCCCACACACTGCTCAGCCATCTTGAGTCTAAAAAATTAGGTAAACAGATCAACTTGAAAAGATTTGTAAATATTCTTATTGTCTTTAACAAGTTATTTGATAAAATAAGTCATTTTGATCACTTTTATTTTGTTTTCATAATATTATTAATCATTTTGCACGTCCTTGAAACTGCTGTCCACCCTGTCACGAAGTGGTAAATGCAAAAATACAAACCTTTTGGCAATAGCTGTCTCAGTCTATATAAAGGATATCCTTTTAAAGTCCATATACTGGAGCTCCTTGCCTGTTTGAAATAAAACAGTCATCTTGTTTTCCACCGTAATGTTCAACTTTCATGAAAATAAACGATTTATAACCTCAGCAAGACATCTTGTGTGATTTTTTAACCAATAGGGGCCAATTAATATTGTTTGAAAGTTTGACAATTTTAGATCTTGGATTTTATTTTGAAAAGAATGAGCAACGGTTGCGCATTTTATTGGGGAATAAATGTTTTGTCCATTATTTATTTATTATACATAGACTTTTTCCATAATCTATAAAGTTGAATTGGTAAAGGGACACATTACCTTTCTGAAAATATACATTTTAAAATCACATTGCAACAAAAATATACCACTTTGAATTTGTCCATGGCAGGGTTGACACAATTTGAGATTAGTTTACTGGTTTTCTGCTTGCAGATTACTTGTAAAAAGTGCAGGAGCTTGACCAACATTTATTTCTTCCAGCCTAAGGTCTGATTAATACAACAACTGTGTGGTTAAATCAAAAATCTCAAACTTTTTTTGGAAATTTTGATGCCTCAAAGGCACTTTATAGTGATAATGACCCATAAATAACGTAAATGGTATAAATAAAATCAATAAAAGATAGTACATCAATTAATTAACTGTTTAAAAGATACAAAACTGATTAAACTGAATTAAAGGAAGTTAAATAAGGAAATCATTTAACTGTCGAGGTTGCCGAAAAACAAAGTTATCCAAATAAACAATAATACACTGCTCTAAAAAATGAAGGGAACACTAAAATAACATCGTACATCTGAATGAATAAAATATTCATATTAAATACTTCGATCTTTACATAGTTGAATGTGCTGACAACAAAAATCACACAAAAATTATCAAAAGGAAATCAAATTTATTAACCCATAGAGGTCTGGATGTGGAGTCACACTCAAAATTGAAGTGGGAAAACACACTAAAGGCTGATCCAACTTTGATGTAATGTCCTTAACACAAGCCAAAATGAGGCTCAGTAGTGTGTGCGTGACCTCCACGAGCCTGTATGACCTCCCTACAATGCCTGGGCATGCTCCTGAGGAGGTGGCGGATGGTCTCCTGAGGGATCTCCTCCGAGACATAGACTAAAGAATCCGCCAACTCCTTGTCCGTGGTGCAATGTGGCGCCGGTGGATGGAGCAAGACATGACGTCCCAAATGGATTCAGTTCTGGGGAATGGGCAAGCCAGTCTATAGCGTCGATGTCTGCAGGAACTGCTGACACTCCAGCCACACAAGGTCTATTATTGCCTTGCATTAGGAGGAACCCAGGGCCAACGGTCCATAGAGGCGACCTAGGGCAGCAGAAAAGTGAGGGCGGCGTCCGCATACACCCCCCACCCCTCGGTCCTCACTTTCATCCGCTACAACCCCCCCCCCCATGGTCTTCACATCGTGAATTGGTCATTTCTGTTTTCATTCGGGTTGAGGGCAGCATGATCGTAGCTTGCCTAGAGCACCAGTTCAGCTTGCACCGGCATATGGTCTCACAAAGTGTCTGAGAATCTTGGCTCGGTACCTAATTGTAGTCAAGCTACCTCTGATGAGCACATGAAACCTCAGGATCCAATCAAGTCCCGGAAACAAGATTTCTAACTAAACTTGTCATGCCACTTTTTTGACTCTACCTATAAGCACTGCCCCCTAAATTGTATATTTATCTGAGTGCCAGTCTGCACTTGTTCAGATTTTTGATGATGGACACAACAACGGCGAGTTCTCATTAAAGGTTTCTGCCCTGAAGATATCCGAAGAAGTCTCCTGGTCTATTTCTTCTTCAATTCACAACCAGGTGTTAATAACAGATTTCCCCCCTTCTTTCATTTTAATTCAGTCAGGTCCTCTTGAGTCACAAAAGAAGCAATAGACAAGCTTCAGCTTCAGATTTATTGACATATTTCACAACTGCATCCGATGAAGGCTATGCTATCCCATGATGCTACGCAAGAGCATTAATGAATAATGATGTCATATGATCATGACAAATGTCGGATGTAATACGACCCAATTCCATTAATACTACTGACATTCATACTATATACAAAGTACTTCTCTAATGGTCGTGTAGTAAGTTCAAATTCTAATGTAGTAACTACTCGAGCAGTAGGCAATTTCCGAGCCAGCCGGTGTTATAACATTCAGTTAACACATGTCAAAGGACAAGCAAAGGAGGAGAAAGGTCAAGGCAGCGTGCAGTGGAAACAGAGGCTAACGGGACTGTGGAGATTTGCAAATTGAGTGCACAGAACCTTGATCAGCTGACAGAAGTTTTAAGTTTAAAATCAGCTAATGGACCCTTTTTACATTTATGGGTTTCTCCGCAGTAAAGTCTTCACAGTTGATAAACTTAGAGCGCAGTGAGAGGAAGATTACAACAAATACCATTTTGCATTCACATAGAAGAGAGAGCAACATCAAATTCACTGTTGGGTTGTACACTCATTATTGGAGTGCATTGTGAGGTTGATTGAGTGTGCTTCAGAATGTCCACAATGGTTTTGTACACCACTACAAATTAGTAGGGTCTGTCTGCTGACTGCAAGACAGGAGCTTAACAAGAAGGGGCTTTAGGGCGTAACTTGTAGTATGTTAGAGGTGTAACTTTACAATATGGAGACATGTCAAAACTATGTTGTTGGCAAGATGGTACTGTTCATCAGTTATTAATGGCTACACCTACTCCACAACTAAACTCAACCATCATCATTATTAACGTCTATACTACCCCAACCATCATCATCAAGGTCTACTCCTACTCCAACCCTAAACCCAACCATAATAGTTATTAGTGCCTACACCTACCACAACCCTATATTCAACCATCATCGTTAATAACATCCAGTGCTTAAATTGTGAATTGCGAGGTCTCGAAAGAAATCGGGGTAACAGATCCGGCATGTTACCCGAGGATGGAGAGGTGTCGCGCACGAAAGTGGAAGAGAGAGGGCACGTTGGATGACGGAAGGGTGTCGCTGACAAAGGACGGAAGTAAAGACGGGGGAGTGGTGGGGAGGGGGGGGGGGGGGCGGTTGTCAAGAGGGTTGAGGAATCGTGGAAGAAAGTGAACAGCAGACGGGGGAGGAGGGCGGTTGAGCAGGGGGGTTGGTAAACTGGGGATCCGGTGTGTTCCGGCACAAATTAAGCCCTGAAAATGTCTATACCTACCACAACTCTAAACCCAACCATCATGGTTATTAACGTCTACACCTTCCCCAAACCTAAACCCAACCATCATCGTTAGTAACATCTACAACTTCCCCAACCATCATTGTTAATAATGTCTATACCAACCACAATCCTAAACCAAACCATCACAATATTTAAATGTACAGTCGCGAGTTGCGGAGGCTTTCATACTTGACGTGCTCGCCATTGTACTGTTATTTGCAACCACAGGGGGCTACACAGAGTAGGTTAACTGTCATTACAAAATGACTGAGGAAGTCACCGAGTTGCATAGTGGATTTTCTAAATGAATGAATATAATAATATAAATTAATTAAAAAAAAATTTATTAAATTAATTGGTTGTGGATAAATTGGGATTAAACATTTGGTGAAAATGTTTGCTGGTAAGTATTTCTGCCATCTTGCCAATAACATCTCGTTGGTTCAATGGCCTCTTGAAAATTGTAAGTTATACCTCTAATTTACAACAAGTTACGCCCCTTCATCTTACACCCTCATCTTGCAGTCTGCAGACAGATACACTTGCTTGAAATGGCTGCTCTTTCAAATAGTGCACTACTAAGGGCAGGCAACTTCAGCCCTGGAGGGCCACTGTCCTACAGAGTTCATCACTTATCAAGCACACCTGAACAAGCCAAGCAGTGTCTTCAAGACCAGCTACAGGCAAGTGTGTTTTATTAGGGTTGAAGCTAAACTCTGCAGGACACCAGCCCTCCATGACCATAGTTGCCTATCCCTGATTTAGAAGTATGGGGGCTTCTTTTAAACACAGTCCATGTCTTTACTGGCATTTCAGTGGAGTAAATCATAAAGAGGCTCAGCAGCATTGGATGTTTCTTGCTAGATTAATCGGCAAGATAAAACTGTAATGCTCACTTGAGCAAATCTTGAGGATTGTTATTGTGGCCAGACTTACAGATTTGCTTGGCCATGTGTAATTTGCGGGTCCTTTCAGTGAACCTCTTTTCAGACTGATGACATGTAATCTCTTCTGTGTGAATCTTCATGTGCTGGTTGAAGGAATTTTTATATGTAAATCTCTTTCCACACTCGTCACATGTGAACGGTCCAGTGTGATACGTTCTCATGTGTCGAATTTGAGTCGCTTCACGTTTAAAGGTTTTACCACATTGTGTGCAAGTGTAAGGTCTCCCTCCGGTGTGAACTCTCATGTGGACTTTAAGGGCTGGTAATTGAGCAAAACTCTCTCCACACGGTTTACAGGTATACGGCTTCTTTCCAGTGTGAACGTTAATGTGAGCTTTAAGTTTAGATGATGTACTGAATCTCATTTCACAATACTGACAAGGATAAGGCTTCTCTCCAGTGTGAACTCTCATATGCGCTGTAAAGGTTCCATTTCGACTGAAACTCTTTCCACACTCTGTACACGAGTAAGGTCTCTCTCCAGTGTGAACTCTCATGTGCATTTTAAAACTTGATTCACTAATGCAACTCCTTCCGCACTGGTGACATATGAAAGATTTCTCTGCGTGATTCTTCACGTGCTGGTCAAAGTTTTCTTTCAGATTAAAACTCTTTCCACACTGATCACATATGAAATATTTATCCGTCACATGAGTCCTCTTGTGCTGGTTAAGGAGACGTTTAGATTCATAACTCTTTTCACACTGATCACACGTGAACGGTTTCTCTTCAGTGTGACGGATAATGTGAAACCTAAGGCGATACTTCTGTGTATAACTCTTTCCACACTGTTGGCAGGTATACGGCTTTTCTCCAGTGTGAGCACGAAAATGAACTTTCAGATTACTTGACGTACTGAATCTCTTTCCACAATACTGACAGGCAAAAGGCTTTACCCCAGTGTGAAATTTCATGTGCACTGTAAGATTTTCCTTTAGAAAGAAACTCTTTCCACACTCAGTACATGAGAAAGGCTTCTCTCCGCTGTGGATTTTCACATGCTTTTTGAAATGTGTTATTGTAGTGAAACACTTTCCACACTGATCACATGTGGAAAGCTTCTCTCCAGTGTGAATTCTCATGTGAAAATTAAGGCCTTGTTTTTTACTAAAACTTTTTTTACACTGATGACAGTGGAAAGATTTGGTTTTCTCAGCTCTTTCACATGAGGTGTTCTTTGTCACTGAAGACGGCTCATTGGTCATTAAATCTTGGTGTTTGCCAAACTGATCCATCTCTTCAATTTCATTAGGCCCCCGAATCTCTTCTTTCAGCACCATCAGCCCTAAAGTGAAAAAATACCAGTTAACCCCAAGTTAAAAAACACAAAATGGCAGACATGGAAACCAACACAGACTATTCAAACCATCGAGTGCTACTACTTTGTAAATATTTCCACTAACAAGTTAACATTTTTGTAGCTATGCAAGGTTTCTGTGAATCCTGAACCCATTAAAAGTCTTAGATCTTAAAAAGAGCATCAAGTCTTAAAGTCTTATGATCAAGGCAATGCCTTTCAAGAGGAATTCTTTCCTCACACCTTTTTAAGTCTTCATTTGAAGGCATAGAGTAATTTGAAAATGCTGAGTGACAGTATACTAACACTCTGCAGTAGGAAGGAGTTTCGTAAACATCTAGTAAACAGCCTTCTCCATGAGAAGTGTGTCAAATCTATAGTTTAACAAGGGAGATTTGTGTTTTACTACTTTACTCCTCTGTGAAGCTCTTGAAGTTTGCAGGCGACACCACACTTATCGGCCTCATTCAGGACGGTGACGAGTCTGCTTACAGACAGGAGGTTAAGGAGTTGGCTGTCTGGTGTAGCCACAACAACCTGGAGCTCAACACGCTCAAAACAGTGGAGATGATAGTGGACTTCAGGAGAAACCCCCCTGCTCTCCCCCCACTGAGCATCATGGACAGCATTGTGGCAGCAGTGGAGTCATTCAGGTTCCTGGGCACCACCATCTCTCAGGACCTGAAGTGGGACACTCACATTGACTCCATTGTCAAAAAAGCTCAACAGAGGCTGTACTTTCTTCGTCAGCTGAGGAAGTTTAACCTCCCAAAGGAGCTGCTGAAACAGTTCTACACCTCCATCATTGAATCAGTCATCTGCACATCAATAACTGTCTGGTTTAGCTCAGCTACTAAATACGACCTCCAAAGACTACGTCGAATAGTTCGGACTGCTGAGCGAATCACTGGTACAACCCTTCCTACTCCCCAAGAACTGTACTTATCCAGAGCGAGCAGAAGGGCTGCCAAAATCACTCTGGACCCCTCACACCCAGCACACTGCCTCTTTGAACTTTTACCTTCTGGTCGACGCTACAGAGCACTGCGCACCAGAACAGCCCGACACAGAAACAGTTTCTTCCCTCAGGCAATCCATCTCATGAACACTTGATGATAATAATTGTGGAACCAACATCACTACTTGCTATACACTTTTATACACATATACACTTATTTAACAACACACTTTACATGCCAATTTGCACATAACAGCTGCACATATAACGTTGTATATAGTAATAAACATGTACATACACTTGTCAATCTGTATATTTGCACTCACTACTTAAATTTTTTAAAATATATTTATTATGTGTTTTTTGTCCTGTCTCTGTAATCCTGTTGCACTGTAGAAGCTCTGTCACCAAAACAAATTCCTAGTATGTGTGAACATACCTGGCAATAAAGCTCTTTCTGATTCTGATTCTGATTAATATTAGGCTACAACCTATTATAGGTCTTCTTGTATGAAGTTGATTTGAAACGCTGTTTTTGTGTAGGAATGGGCCAGGGGTGCATTGCGCCAACAAAGATAAAACTCGGGGAAAAGAATGATGTAGTGACGAGTGTTTCCCAAAACCCGTAGTTTCTTTGTCGCAGATCCATCGTTTAAAACATGTTAGTTATAACGTAAAATGCGCATAATGATGCTCTAAACGGGGTGGAGTAACAGTTTCTTTAGAGAAGAACCCCATAATTTAAATTATATTGTTTTACACAAACACGCATTTAAAACAAAATCCAATATTAGTTTTGGTAAAAACATGCACTCATTTTCCATATATTTCAATGTAAATGGCTTATATAGGGCCTGTGTTTCCTTTACAAATATTATTGAGAACATCACATATTCTATTCTAAAACATAAAATCACTTACAAAAGCGAACACATTTTAATGTCATATATAAATCATATAAATACATAAATAACGAGGCTATTTAATAAGAAATTAAATTTAATATTATTTATTAGGAAATGAAAATCCTACTTGAATAATATTAATGATGATCATGATGATTAAAAGTATGATATTGTTTATTTTTTGAAAAGTCTACTTTTACAATTAGACGCATGCAAACCACTGCAGAAATGTTCTAACCAGCAGGCCCACTACAGATACTTAATAAATAACCTACTGTAAATTAAAAGCATTGATGTATGCTTTGTTTTTTTGTTTTCGCAAGCTTTGGAGATGTAACATAAATTCCGCTTTTAAATAATAGGTCACCTATAGCTTTCGTCATGAGCCACGGCTGTGTTCCAAATGACATCAATGTTTTCTCGAAGGGAGCGCGATTGTCAACATGAAGATTGCTAAATCTGAGCTGCAAAAAACTTTGAAAGCAAATTACACCTAAGAGAGATGAGTTTAAATGTTAGGATGTTCTAAATGAATAGGGCATAGGGGGATAACTGGGTATAGAACACATACAGGAACTATGTTTCTAACTACAGCTCAAGTTTGCGACGCAGTTTGCGAATGTTCGTTGGAATGTTGGATTTGAGAAACGGCATATCAACAAATTATGTTTGTAACGACGGAACTTGCGACCTTAGTTGGCTAACGAAAGTTTTCAGAAACGCACCCCAGTATAAGATTCCGATGGTATGATAACCTTGAAAGCTTAGCTAAAAAACAATCCACTCTTGTTCTGTTAACTTCAGACACTGTCTCATTCAGTTTAAAATTATACATTGGGTCCATTATACCAAGACAAAATTACATAAACTTTTTCCTGATACCGCTCCCTTCTGTGATAAATGCAAGACGGACTTAGCCACTCCCTTACATAGTTATGCTCTGTGTTCTAAACTGATCCCATTCTGGGCTGAAATATTAAAAACTCTGTAAAATTTTACATAGCAAGTTCGACGCACTTTTGGTCATATTTGGAATTTTAGACAAAACCAGGATTCTCAAAAACAACTGTTGTCTTACAGCCTTATTGTGGCAAAAAAGCTGGTGGTAAGGTTTCGGAAATCAACAGAACCCCCTTTATTTAGATCTTGGCTGGAAGAATTAACTAAATTAGCACATTTGGAAAGGATCAGATTTCTTATGGCAAAGAAATTGAAAAAAAATTGACAAGATTTGGTCTCCTCTACCTCGAAAGCGCGTAACAAAGGCCGCGTACAAAAATCGCATACTTCCTTACTATATAGTATATCAAAAACTATGCGAGCTGAGTAGTATGTCTGAATTCGTTGTATTTGAAAAACAGTAGCTAAGTACACAGAGACCGACTACTTCTGGCAAGATTCTGAGGTGTGCATCCGATGAACGCTACGCTATCCCATGATGCTATGCAAGAGGATTCATAAGTGAGAGTGAAGCGACACAACTGGCGCAGGTAGGTCACATGATCATGACAAATGTCAGATGAAATACGCCTCAATTCCATTCATTCTGTATGGAAAGCACTTTTCTGACAGTCGTGCAGTAAATTCAAATTCTAATGTAGTAATTTCAGAGACAGCCAGTAATTATTGATTTTGGGGCAATTTGTCTTTTTTGCTACATTAATATTAGAATCACATGTACATCAGTATTCACAGCCACAAGCTTGGCACACAGGTCTTTGGGAATTTTTGCTCTGGGCTCTGGCTGGGCCACTCAAGGATATTCACCGAGTTGTTGTGAAGCCACTCCATTAATATTTTGGCAGTGTGCTTTGGGTCATTGTCCCGCAGGAAGATGAACCGTCGCCCCAGTCTGAGGACAAGAGCACTCTGAAGAAGGTCTTCATTCAGGACGCCTCTGTACATTGCTGCATTCATCTTTCCCTCTATCCTGACTAGTCTTCCAGCTCCTGCTGCTGAAAAACATCCCCACAGCATGATGCTGCCACCACCATGCTTCACTGTAGGGATGGTTTTAGCCTGGTAATGAGCGGTGCCTGGTTTTCTCCAAACGTAACGCCTGGCATTCACTCCAATGAGTTCAATTTTAGCCTCATCAGACCAGAGAATTTAGTTTCTTATGGTCTGAGAGTCCTTCAGATGCCTTTTGGCAAATTCCAGGTGGCGAGTGGCTTCCGTCTGGTCACTCTACAATACAGGCCTGATTGGTGGATTGCTGCACAGATGGTTGTGCTTCTGTAAGGTTCTCTCTCCACAGAAGAACACTAGAGCTCAGACAGAATGACTATCGGGTTATTGATCACCTCCCTGAGTAAGGCCCTTCTCCCCCGATCACTCAGCTTAGATGGCCGGCCAGCTCTAGGAAGAGTCCTGGGGGTTAAACATCTTCCACTTACGGATGATGGATGCCACTGTGCTCATTGGAACTCTCAGAGCAGCAGAAATGTTTCTGTAACCTTCCCAAGCCTGTCTCGGAGGTCTACAGACAATTCCTTTGTCTTCACGCTTGGTTTGTGCTTTGACATGCACTGTCAACCCTGGGACCTTATATAGACAGGTGTATGCCTTTTCAAATCATGTCCAATCAACAGAAATTACCACTGGTAAACTATAAATGAAGCTGCTGAAACATCTATGAATACTTTCCGGATGCACTGTAGGTCTTCTATGAAGTTGATTTAAAAACACTGTTTTTAAACCACCTTGAAACTGTTTTGCGCCCCATGCCTATTTTGGAGTAAGATCACTTACATTAGACTAACCCGCTTTCATTAGCGCTGAAAATTAAACATTAAACACTAGCTGCAAATATATAACTGACATTGTGTCAGTTAAGCCTTATTCACACTACGAGCAAAACAAAGTGACGAGCGTCTTTAAAGGGTTAGTTTGGTGCACAACAAAAAATATCAATGAGTACAAAGTCAGAGCGATCTGTGAGGAAGGTAAGGTGTAAAGAGTGCTTAATGTGGCCCTCGAGGGCACACTGAGCTGAGTAGACTGAGCATGACAACAGTGAGTGAGGATCCGAATGTATAGACTAGTCAAACATCATGTCAGGAGCAAACAACATCAGGGATAGTGATGGGTTGTTCTTGAGCGATGTGTTCATTTAGAATGAATCTTTTGTATGACTCGAGAACAATGAGTCCTCTCAAGTAGTGATTCGTTCATTCGAGCATGCGCACATTTGTGCAAGTGGAGGAGAAGATTAGTTCCTTTATGGAGTCTTCTACCGGGTTTGAATCGTTCGTCCATCACGTGAAAGACAGAAGCCAATCATAAGCTGTCAGAGCTGGAAAAAGATTTGACCCGCTCATTTCTTGAGTCCTTGTGTTTGAGTCAACTCTTTACATGCTGTCACATGATAAATGAACGACTCAAAAACCAGAAGACTCGAAAGGTGAACTAATCATGGCTCCCTTCAGCTCAGTGTGTGTGCTTTGGTTAAGCTTATATGGGGCTGTCTGTGTCACGTGAACGAATCACTCAATATTGAAGAGCTGTCAGAAGAGGTGACCTGACATAATCATAGACAAAAGACTAGGTAAACAATAAATGACTATTTTTCTCTTACAGCATTTTAGTTATGACCTGTTTGTAGTGTGATCAACATTTGGGCTAGTTGTAGATAAGTTTGGAAAGAACTCGTAACATTTTAATAAGATTTTGGCAAATTTAACGCAATGAACGGAACGACTCAATGAATGAGACTCAAAGGTCAGAGTCAGTAAAATGAATTGAACTTCCCATCACTAATCAGGGTGAACCCGCAAAGAGTAATCTAATAACAGGCAAAGGTCGAGGCAAAGGATTTATTATTAAAGGGGTGGTCCAGAGCAGGTGCTTAATTTGTAAATTGTGAAGTCCAGGAACAGATCGCAGTAACGGATCCGGCATGTTACCAGAGGACGGAGAGGTGTTGCGGACGAAAGTGAAGTGCAGGGGGGAAGGGAGGATGTCGTGGACAAAAGTGAAGAGGGTTGGGGAGTCGCGGAAGAAAGTGAAGAGCGAGGTGGGGGTGCATGTGAGGAGGGGGATCTGTAAAATGAGGTGCTGGATCAGATTTCAGAGGTGCCAGATCCGGATTATTCCAGCACAAATAAAGCCCTGGTCCAGAGTGTTTTTAAGGCTTGGTTGTGTTTATGGAATGCAAAACAATGTGTGCTCATATAATCAACAAATTAAGCGATTTTTGTTCACAAATCTTACTTTCCTTTTATACTGCTACTCAGCTAAAGCCTAGTTCACACTACAGGATTTTAAAGTTCGACAGATCGCTGTGCCAGTTATTTTCTTAATAAAAATCACGGATTTGATGCGCGAATGAAGCGGATTTGATGCTCGAATGAAGCGGATTTGATGCGCGAATGAAGCGGATTTGATGCGTGAATGAAGCGGATTTGATGCTCGAATGAAGCGGATTTGATACACGAATTAAGCGGATTTGGCGCGGGAATGAAATGGATTTGATGCGCGAATGAAGTGGATTTGATGCTCGAATGAAGCGGATTTGGCGCGCGAATGAAACTGATTTGATGCACGAATGAAGCGGATTTGATGCGCGAATGAAGCGGATTTGATGCACGAATGAAGCGGATTTGATGCTCGAATGAAGCGGATTTGATGCTCGAATGAAGCGGATTTGATGCACGAATGAAGCGGATTTGATGCACGAATGAAGCGGATTTGATGCGCGAATGAAGCGGATTTGGCGCGCGAATGAAACGGATTTGATGCGCGAATGAAGCCGAATTGATGTGCGAATGAAGCGGATTAGATGAACAAATGAAGCGGATTTGATGAACGAATGAAGCGGATTTGGCGCAGGAATGAAATGGATTTGATGCGCGAATGAAGCGGATTTGATGCACGAATGAAGCGGATTTGATGAACGAATGAAGCGGATTTGATGCACGAATGAAGCGGATTTGATGCGCGAATGAAGCGGATTTGATGCGCGAATGAAGCGGATTTGGCGCGGGAATGAAATGGATTTGATGCGCGAATGAAGCGGATTTGGCGCGGGAATGAAATGGATTTGATGCGCGAATGAAGCGGATTTGGCGCGGGAATGAAATGGATTTGATGCGCGAATGAAGCGGATTTGGCGCGGGAATGAAATGGATTTGATGCGCGAATGAAGCGGATTTGGCGCGGGAATGAAATGGATTTGATGAGCGAATAAAGCGGATTTGATGTGCGAATGAAGCGGATTTGGCGTGGGAATGAAATGGATTTGATGCGCGAATGAAGCGGATTTGGCGTGGGAATGAAACGGATTTGATGCACAAATGAAGCGGATTTGATGCTCGAATGAAGCGGATTTGGCGCAGGAATGAAATGGATTTGATGCGCGAATGAAACGGATTTGATGCGCGAATGAAGCGGATTTGATGAACGAATGAAGCGGATTTGGCGCGGGAATGAAGCGGATTTGGCGCGGGAATGAAACGGATTTGATGCACGAATGAAATGGATTTGATGCGCGAATGAAACGGATTTGATGCGTGAATGAAGCGGATTTGATGCGCGAATGAAGCGGATTTGGCGCGGGAATGAAGCGGATTTGATGCGCGAATGAAGCGGATTTGATGCGCGAATGAAGCGGATTTGGTGCGCGAATGAAATGGATTTGATGCGCGAATGAAGCGGATTTGATGCGCGAATGAAGCGGATTTGATGCTCGAATGAAGCGGATTTGGCGCGCGAATGAAACTGATTTGATGCACGAATGAAGCGGATTTGATGCGCGAATGAAGCGGATTTGATGCACGAATGAAGCGGATTTGGCGCGCGAATGAAACTATTTGATGCACGAATGAAGCGGATTTGATGCTCGAATGAAGCGGATTTGATGCTCGAATGAAGCGGATTTGGTGCACGAATGAAGCGGATTTGATGCACGAATGAAGCGGATTTGATGCGCGAATGAAGCGGATTTGGCGCGCGAATGAAACGGATTTGATGCGCGAATGAAGCCGAATTGATGTGCGAATGAAGCGGATTTGATGAACAAATGAAGCGGATTTGATGAACGAATGAAGCGGATTTGGCGCAGGAATGAAATGGATTTGATGCGCGAATGAAGCGGATTTGATGCGCGAATGAAGCGGATTTGATGCACGAATGAAGCGGATTTGATGAACGAATGAAGCGGATTTGATGCACGAATGAAGCGGATTTGATGCGCGAATGAAGCGGATTTGGCGCGGGAATGAAATGGATTTGATGCGCGAATGAAGCGGATTTGGCGTGGGAATGAAACGGATTTGATGCACAAATGAAGCGGATTTGATGCGCGAATGAAGCGGATTTGGCGCAGGAATGAAATGGATTTGATGCGCGAATGAAGCGGATTTGATGCACGAATGAAGCGGATTTGGCGCGGGAATGAAGCGGATTTGATGCGCGAATGAAGCGGATTTGATGCGCGAATGAAGCGGATTTGGCGCGCGAATGAAATGGATTTGATGCGCGAATGAAGCGGATTTGGCGTGGGAATGAAACGGATTTGATGCACAAATGAAACGATTTGATGCACGAATGAAGCGGATTTGATGCGTGAATGAAGCGGATTTGATACACGAATGAAGCGGATTTGGCGCGGGAATGAAATGGATTTGATGCGCGAATGAAGTGGATTTGATGCTCGAATGAAGCGGATTTGGCGCGCGAATGAAACTGATTTGATGCACGAATGAAGCGGATTTGATGCGCGAATGAAGCGGATTTGATGCACGAATGAAGCGGATTTGGCGCGCGAATGAAACGATTTGATGCACGAATGAAGCGGATTTGATGCTCGAATGAAGCGGATTTGATGCTCGAATGAAGCGGATTTGGTGCACGAATGAAGCGGATTTGATGCACGAATGAAGCGGATTTGATGCGCGAATGAAGCGGATTTGGCGCGCGAATGAAACGGATTTGATGCGCGAATGAAGCCGAATTGATGTGCGAATGAAGCGGATTTGATGAACAAATGAAGCGGATTTGATGAACGAATGAAGCGGATTTGGCGCAGGAATGAAATGGATTTGATGCGCGAATGAAGCGGATTTGATGCGCGAATGAAGCGGATTTGATGCACGAATGAAGCGGATTTGATGAACGAATGAAGCGGATTTGATGCACGAATGAAGCGGATTTGATGCACGAATGAAGCGGATTTGATGCGCGAATGAAGCGGATTTGGCGCGGGAATGAAATGGATTTGATGCGCGAATGAAGCGGATTTGATGTGCGAATGAAGCGGATTTGGCGTGGGAATGAAATGGATTTGATGCGCGAATGAAGCGGATTTGGCGTGGGAATGAAACGGATTTGATGGACAAATGAAGCGGATTTGATGCGCGAATGAAGCGGATTTGGCGCAGGAATGAAATGGATTTGATGCGCGAATGAAACGGATTTGATGCGCGAATGAAGCGGATTTGATGCACGAATGAAATGGATTTGATGCTCGAATGAAGCGGATTTGGCGCAGGAATGAAATGGATTTGATGCGCGAATGAAACGGATTTGATGCGCGAATGAAGCGGATTTGATGCACGAATGAAATGGATTTGATGCGCGAATGAAACGGATTTGATGCACGAATGAAGCGGATTTGGCGCTCGAATGAAACTGATTTGATGCACGAATGAAGCGGATTTGATGCACGAATGAAATGGATTTGATGCGCGAATGAAACGGATTTGATGCGTGAATGAAGCGGATCTGATGCACGAATGAAGCGGATTTGGCGCGCGAATGAAACTGATTTGATGCACGAATGAAGCGGATTTGATGCGCGAATGAAGCGGATTTGATGCTCGAATGAAGCGGATTTGGTGCACGAATGAAGCGGATTTGATGCACGAATGAAGCGGATTTGATGCGCGAATGAAGCGGATTTGGCGCGCGAATGAAACTGATTTGATGCGCGAATGAAGCCGAATTGATGTGCGAATGAAGCGGATTTGATGAACAAATGAAGCGGATTTGATGAACGAATGAAGCGGATTTGGCGCAGGAATGAAATGGATTTGATGCGCGAATGAAGCGGATTTGATGCGCGAATGAAGCGGATTTGATGCACGAATGAAGCGGATTTGATGAACGAATGAAGCGGATTTGATGCACGAATGAAGCGGATTTGATGCGCGAATGAAGCGGATTTGGCGCGGGAATGAAGCGGATTTGGCGCGGGAATGAAATGGATTTGATGCGCGAATGAAGCGGATTTGATGTGCGAATGAAGCGGATTTGATGCACGAATGAAGCGGATTTGATGCGCGAATGAAGCGGATTTGGCGCGGGAATGAAGCGGATTTGGCGCGGGAATGAAATGGATTTGATGCGCGAATGAAGCGGATTTGATGTGCGAATGAAGCGGATTTGGCGTGGGAATGAAACGGATTTGATGCGCGAATGAAGCGGATTTGATGCACGAATGAAATGGATTTGATGCGCGAATGAAACGGATTTGATGCGTGAATGAAGCGGATTTGATGCACGAATGAAGCGGATTTGGCGCGGGAATGAAATGGATTTGATGCACGAATGAAGCGGATTTGGCGCGGGAATGAAATGGATTTGATGCTCGAATGAAGCGGATTTGGCGCGCGAATGAAACGATTTGATGCACGAATGAAGCGGATTTGATGCGCGAATGAAGCGGATTTGATGAACGAATGAAGCGGATTTGGCGCGGGAATGAAGCGGATTTGGCGCGGGAATGAAACGGATTTGATGCACAAATGAAGCGGATTTGATGCTCGAATGAAGCGGATTTGGCGCAGGAATGAAATGGATTTGATGCGCGAATGAAACGGATTTGATGCGCGAATGAAGCGGATTTGATGAACGAATGAAGCGGATTTGGCGCGGGAATGAAGCGGATTTGGCGCGGGAATGAAACGGATTTGATGCACGAATGAAATGGATTTGATGCGCGAATGAAACGGATTTGATGCGCGAATGAAGCGGATTTGATGCGCGAATGAAGCGGATTTGGCGCGGGAATGAAGCGGATTTGATGCGCGAATGAAGCGGATTTGATGCGCGAATGAAGCGGATTTGGTGCGCGAATGAAATGGATTTGATGCGCGAATGAAGCGGATTTGATGCGTGAATGAAGCGGATTTGATGCTCGAATGAAGCGGATTTGGCGCGCGAATGAAACTGATTTGATGCACGAATGAAGCGGATTTGATGCGCGAATGAAGCGGATTTGATGCACGAATGAAGCGGATTTGGCGCGCGAATGAAACTATTTGATGCACGAATGAAGCGGATTTGATGCTCGAATGAAGCGGATTTGATGCTCGAATGAAGCGGATTTGGTGCACGAATGAAGCGGATTTGATGCACGAATGAAGCGGATTTGATGCGCGAATGAAGCGGATTTGGCGCGCGAATGAAACGGATTTGATGCGCGAATGAAGCCGAATTGATGTGCGAATGAAGCGGATTTGATGAACAAATGAAGCGGATTTGATGAACGAATGAAGCGGATTTGGCGCAGGAATGAAATGGATTTGATGCGCGAATGAAGCGGATTTGATGCGCGAATGAAGCGGATTTGATGCACGAATGAAGCGGATTTGATGAACGAATGAAGCGGATTTGATGCACGAATGAAGCGGATTTGATGCGCGAATGAAGCGGATTTGGCGCGGGAATGAAATGGATTTGATGCGCGAATGAAGCGGATTTGGCGTGGGAATGAAACGGATTTGATGCACAAATGAAGCGGATTTGATGCGCGAATGAAGCGGATTTGGCGCAGGA
This sequence comes from Danio aesculapii, assembly GCF_903798145.1. Lineage (NCBI taxonomy): Eukaryota > Metazoa > Chordata > Actinopteri > Cypriniformes > Danionidae > Danio > Danio aesculapii. Next base: position 2,884,195 of record NC_079438.1, on the reverse strand, counting down.
ATGAAATGGATTTGATGCGCGAATGAAGCGGATTTGATGCACGAATGAAGCGGATTTGGCGCGGGAATGAAGCGGATTTGATGCGCGAATGAAGCGGATTTGATGCGCGAATGAAGCGGATTTGGCGCGCGAATGAAATGGATTTGATGCGCGAATGAAGCGGATTTGGCGTGGGAATGAAACGGATTTGATGCACAAATGAAACGATTTGATGCACGAATGAAGCGGATTTGATGCGTGAATGAAGCGGATTTGATACACGAATGAAGCGGATTTGGCGCGGGAATGAAATGGATTTGATGCGCGAATGAAGTGGATTTGATGCTCGAATGAAGCGGATTTGGCGCGCGAATGAAACTGATTTGATGCACGAATGAAGCGGATTTGATGCGCGAATGAAGCGGATTTGATGCACGAATGAAGCGGATTTGGCGCGCGAATGAAACGATTTGATGCACGAATGAAGCGGATTTGATGCTCGAATGAAGCGGATTTGATGCTCGAATGAAGCGGATTTGGTGCACGAATGAAGCGGATTTGATGCACGAATGAAGCGGATTTGATGAACGAATGAAGCGGATTTGGCGCAGGAATGAAATGGATTTGATGCGCGAATGAAGCGGATTTGATGCGCGAATGAAGCGGATTTGATGCACGAATGAAGCGGATTTGATGAACGAATGAAGCGGATTTGATGCACGAATGAAGCGGATTTGATGCACGAATGAAGCGGATTTGATGCGCGAATGAAGCGGATTTGGCGCGGGAATGAAATGGATTTGATGCGCGAATGAAGCGGATTTGATGTGCGAATGAAGCGGATTTGGCGTGGGAATGAAATGGATTTGATGCGCGAATGAAGCGGATTTGGCGTGGGAATGAAACGGATTTGATGGACAAATGAAGCGGATTTGATGCGCGAATGAAGCGGATTTGGCGCAGGAATGAAATGGATTTGATGCGCGAATGAAACGGATTTGATGCGCGAATGAAGCGGATTTGATGCACGAATGAAATGGATTTGATGCTCGAATGAAGCGGATTTGGCGCAGGAATGAAATGGATTTGATGCGCGAATGAAACGGATTTGATGCGCGAATGAAGCGGATTTGATGCACGAATGAAATGGATTTGATGCGCGAATGAAACGGATTTGATGCACGAATGAAGCGGATTTGATGCTCGAATGAAACTGATTTGATGCACGAATGAAGCGGATTTGATGCACGAATGAAATGGATTTGATGCGCGAATGAAACGGATTTGATGCGTGAATGAAGCGGATTTGATGCACGAATGAAGCGGATTTGGCGCGCGAATGAAACTGATTTGATGCACGAATGAAGCGGATTTGATGCGCGAATGAAGCGGATTTGATGCTCGAATGAAGCGGATTTGGTGCACGAATGAAGCGGATTTGATGCACGAATGAAGCGGATTTGATGCGCGAATGAAGCGGATTTGGCGCGCGAATGAAACTGATTTGATGCGCGAATGAAGCCGAATTGATGTGCGAATGAAGCAGATTTGATGAACAAATGAAGCGGATTTGATGAACGAATGAAGCGGATTTGGCGCAGGAATGAAATGGATTTGATGCGCGAATGAAGCGGATTTGATGCGCGAATGAAGCGGATTTGATGCACGAATGAAGCGGATTTGATGAACGAATGAAGCGGATTTGATGCACGAATGAAGCGGATTTGATGCGCGAATGAAGCGGATTTGGCGCGGGAATGAAGCGGATTTGGCGCGGGAATGAAATGGATTTGATGCGCGAATGAAGCGGATTTGATGTGCGAATGAAGCGGATTTGGCGTGGGAATGAAATGGATTTGATGCGCGAATGAAGCGGATTTGGCGTGGGAATGAAACGGATTTGATGCACAAATGAAGCGGATTTGATGCGCGAATGAAGCGGATTTGGCGCAGGAATGAAATGGATTTGATGCGCGAATGAAACGGATTTGATGCGCGAATGAAGCGGATTTGATGCACGAATGAAATGGATTTGATGCGCGAATGAAACGGATTTGATGCGCGAATGAAGCGGATTTGGCGCGCGAATGAAGCGGATTTGGCGCGGGAATGAAATGGATTTGATGCACGAATGAAGCGGATTTGGCGCGGGAATGAAATGGATTTGATGCTCGAATGAAGCGGATTTGGCGCGCGAATGAAACGATTTGATGCACGAATGAAGCGGATTTGATGCGCGAATGAAGCGGATTTGATGAACGAATGAAGCGGATTTGGCGCGGGAATGAAGCGGATTTGGCGCGGGAATGAAACGGATTTGATGCACGAATGAAGCGGATTTGATGCGCGAATGAAACGGATTTGATGCGTGAATGAAGCGGATTTGATGCGCGAATGAAGCGGATTTGGCGCGCGAATGAAACGATTTGATGCACGAATGAAGCGGATTTGATGCGCGAATGAAGCGGATTTGATGCTCGAATGAAGCGGATTTGATGCACGAATGAAGCGGATTTGATGCACGAATGAAGCGGATTTGATGCACGAATGAAGCGGATTTGATGCACGAATGAAGCGGATTTGATGAACGAATGAAGCGGATTTGATGCTCGAATGAAGCGGATTTGATGAACGAATGAAGCGGATTTGGCGCGGGAATGAAATGGATTTGATGCAAGAATGAAGCAGATTTGGCGTGGGAATGAAATGGATTTGATGCACGAATGAAGCAGATTTGGCGTGGGAATGAAATGGATTTGATGCGCGAATGAAGCGGATTTGATGCACGAATGAAGCGGATTTGATGCACGAATGAAACGGATTTGGCGCGCGAATAAAGCGGATTTGACGCGCGAATGAAGCGGATTTGATGCACGAATGAAGCGGATTTGATGCGCGAATGAAGCGGATTTGACGAGCGAATGAAACGGATTTGATGCTCGAATGAAGCGGATTTGACGAGCGAATGAAACGGATTTGATGCGCGAATGAAGCGGATTTGACGAGCGAACGAAGTGGATTTGACGCGCGAATGAAGTGGGTAAACTCAAACGTTCACATAGCTATTTATGCGCAAATAGCACAATTTATCCGCTCGTTACGCATCTGGTGTAAACACAGCATTAAAGGGTTAAACAAATAACGCACAGCACTACTGTGTAGTTGACTTGACTTCTATTCTGTCCTTGGCCAATCTCATACTCTCACATTACTAGTGCCGTGTAAATCAGATCTAAATCCGTTTTACATAGATATATTTAAATTGAAAACTGAATAGAGTGCTGCATGTTTTACGATATGCTGTATTAAATTTGAACATGCATAGTTTTTACTTTTACCACGCATATGCAGACATACGTCATGAAGATTTACTTGAAAGTCTTGGAAAAGTCATGGAATTTTAGTAGTAAAAATGTGTATGAATCCTGATTACAACCTTATTGTAAATTGTTAGCTGTCTATTTGTGATCAGATCGACGAAAACAAACCTGAATTCCCTCGTGAACAGGGCCTAAATGACTTATTTTATTTACTTTTTTTATTTTACAATGGAACCAAAACTAGGAATCGAAAACAATCTAAATCGATAAGCGGAACCGAAATCGCTTAAATTCAAATGATACCAAAGCCTACACTAGACTAGTGAATTATTAATAATTGAACGTGTGACATTGTGCAAATTATAAGCAGGATCTTCTCAAGTTCACCTGAAGGCAGTGTTAGTGTTATCTGATCATGCGAGTCACTTTAAGCCAAATAAAACTCATCAAGACACTCATATGAGATTTCTCTAAAATATGACTCATTTATTCAGAGCTGCACATTTGATTGAGGATTAAATGACTCTGAGTTCAGCTTTGAGAAATAAAAACTAACCTGTTTGTTCCTCAGGATCTTCATGTTTCAGTGTGAACACTTCTGTAATCCTCAGACCTCCACTCTCCTCTTTAAGAGATGCCATCTTTATAATAGTAGATGATAACAAAGAGCAGATCTCAGTCGCTTCTCCAGGAGTTTGTCTCTGAGTTTAGACACTTTACTCTGTTTAAGAGGAGAAAAATAACAGAAATTAATGTATTGACCAGTGTAATTATTAATATTACATGTTCATGAACACACAGAGTTTGTAAAGCTAGCTTGTGTGCATTTACACTGTTTTGACTAGCTGTCAGAGGTAATATTAATCACAATATGACATGTTTAAAAGTTCCTCAACAATGGTCACAGGCAAAATATCACAGACAATACAGTCAACTGTAGATTATAGAAAGAGACTACAATATAAGATGCACATGTGTTCTCCATTTTAAAGCTTGAACACTGCTGGAGGCAGAAATCGTGTCCAGGTAATATTTTACATGTTTACAACTAAATAAGAAACGAGTTTTAGAGACAGAAAGGCGTTTGTGTATCAACAATGTTACTAGTAAGGCAAGGTTGCCTTTTCTTCTACTAGCGTTCGCTTTAAACTCGTTTTGTAATTAAAGTAAAAGTTATATTAACTATCACACGGTTACATTTGATGACAATTAACTTAGCATTACCTGTAAAATAAACTATAATTTAGTTTTAAACGAGGCTGCAGCGTTTAAAACACGAACCTTTGCTGAACCGCAAACACGAAAGCGCTGCGCAGACCTGTGACGTCATTACACGGTACCAAAATAAAGGTCTGAAGTAGAACTGAGGGATTTGAGGAAAACTCAACTCAACGTTCTCCAATAGTGCACGCTTTATATTAAAGTCGTACAAACGTGTCGTTATTTACTATATATGCATTGTGTGAGTGTTTCTGACTAAAAGACAGCTCTTTGAAATATTATGAGGAAAGTTTTGAGATCCGGAGATTCAATGAATCAAAAAAATAATAAGTTTACTGCAAGGAGGATATCTTTGTATCTTTGAATTACCTCACAGAGTTTGTCTCACAAAAACATTCCTACACAAAAGTAAAATTGATATCGTGTCCGAATGCTGTTTTTGTGAAAGCATAATGAAACTATTTCACATTTGTTTTGGTCTTGCCAACATACTCGACTCTTTTGGATTAAAGTTGAAGCTTTTATTGCTCATATTATTTTAAAATCATTTTCATAATCTTGCATACATGTCGTTTTGGGTTATTATGTTAAGCATCGCTCTTTAAAAGATGCTGGTTTTACTATAAACTTTATTTTATCATTATGTAAATTTCACATACAGTTGAAGTCAGAATTATTAGCCCCCGTTTATTTTTTCTGTTTAACGGAGAGATTTTTTCCAACACATTTCTAATAACTGATTTATTTTATCTTTGTCATGATGACAGTAAATAATATTTGACTAGATATTCATCAAGACACTTCTATACAGCTTAAAGTGACATTTAAAGGCTTAACTAGGTTAATTCAGTTAACTAGGCAGGTTAGGGTAATTAGGCAAGTTATTGTATGACGATGGTTTGTTCTGTAGACTATTAAGAAAACAAATAGCTTAAAGGGGCTAATAATTTTGACCTTAAAATATTTAATAAAAAAATAAAAACTGCTTTTATTCTAGCCGAAATAAAACAAATAAGACTTTCTCCAGAAGAAAAAATATTATCAGACATACTGTGAAAATTTCCTTGCTGTCAAACAACATCTGGGAAATATTTAAAAAAATCAAAGGGGGGCTAATAATTCTGACTTCAACTGTAGCTAAATCCAAGTTAGCCAAAAGCAAACGTCTCTTCATCGTGCTAGAAAAAAGAGATTCAAATGTCTATCTAAGTGATTTCTAAATCTAAAAATAGAAAATCAATTAAAACATTTGCATAAAAATGTGTGTATATATGCATTTCCTGTAGTAAAAGTGCATTTAATAACTCTTGCTCATAACTATATAACTTGACAAATGTGCGTAATATATTTGTATGTAATTTAATAATTATGTACCCTCTCCTCTGTGTTTTTTTTTTTTCTCATTTATTCCATTCTTGTTAGGAAATGTAAAGTAATTTTGCTGTATAAGAAATCTGTACATGCCGGTTCTTGTTAATAATCTTTGTGAAATATGTTTGTATTTTATTCAAGGAGAAAAGAAAGACGTTTAGCCGCAGGGTGAATCATGTGTTGTTGTCAAAAAATGCATATTGGACATCGTTTATTAAAGGTAAGTTTGGCACTCATGGTTCAAAACACATTTTCACTCAGCCCCTTGTTGCCAGATTGATGAAATCAACAAGAGCAAGCCTGATTATCGAGCATAAAGGCTGACTTAAATCATGTTCTCAATAAAAGCACCGACATGCGATAGTAGGAATATTCTCCATAATAAAGAGAGTTTTTGTTCTAACACCTGGAATTTATATTTTAGAAAAGACTTTTATTTCTCTAAGGTGGATGGGTGCACCTCATGTGCTTTATTCAGTGTTAAATGCTAACAATGTGAGTTTGAATGCCATTTTACACTATATTTATTGCCATATACTGAAAGCGGCAGCAGATCTATAAACTAAAATGAACTGCTTTAAACTGAAATCTAAGCTGTGACTCAAAACCAACACATATCAGTGATTCGGCATCTATATTTCCTAAAAATAAAGAGGTGTAATGTGTATTAATTAGATTACGAACCTTACCTTTTCGTTGGAGTGCAGTGAGTGCACTATTCTGTGCTTCTGAATGGCTGTGTTTACATTTCGGTCTTGTTTTATCTGGTGCAAACAGCCAAATTGCTCATCACTGCAAATCCCGTCACGTAGAGTGTTGCTAGGACATGGGGTTACAATGTAACCTGGGCGCCGTTACAGTAAGGAGTTTCAACCAACTCGGAGTTTAAACTCGAACTCTGAGTTGACTTAAGCTGCGGTCACATTGGAGTTTGTGTGTGCGAATTCTGTCGTACGGCGCTGCGAAAAGGGGCGGGATTAAACAAGATGGTTAGATATTAAAAAAAGTGAGCGATTGGTCCGTGTTTCACATTTCTGTCTAGAGAGGTCATGTTTTGAGCCTCGATTGGTCTCACGCAGTCAAGTGATGCGATTTCGCAGGGCAGAGTTCAGCTAGCTTGAACTTTGCACCGCAGCGACATGCGAACCTTGACGCATGACCTTGCGTTTCCGGTCTGACGCATTTGCCTGCGTATGAATGGACGTATGAGGGACGAAAAGCCCAGTGTGACCGCAGCTTAACAGAGATTAAAAACTCTGAGTTTTCGGTTTCAGTACAGCTGATCTGAGTTAGGTCAATCCAATGGCGGAGCCAGAGGGGTGTCTGACATCCGATTGGCCACCCTGGGTGCCACCCCAAAATTTGATTTCCTGCTGGCAGTTCCTGATGCTGATTGCCATCTCATTTGTCAACGTCAGGGCTATTCAATTAGTTAGTCATGGGGGCCGGTTCATGAAAAGCATCCCAAACGAAGGACCGGAGAGATATGACTTGCTATATGAGTGATGACGCAACTGCATATAAGAGCCCATATGCTGAATTTTTGCTCCTTCAGACACCCACGTTGGCTTTTTCTACATTAAAATGTTAATATATTGTATTTTAAAACAACATAATCTCACTGCAATTGTCCAATTGACCATTGCTGAAGAAGGCTTCTTCTACATTCAGACACATATGTTATGTTATGAACTGCATAACAACTAGGGATGCAACGATTATAGATTTTGGTTGTACGATTATATAGTCTGAAGAGTAATCATGGTTTCACGGATATCACGTCTAATGTGAATTCAAGCTTAATATTAAGTAAGTAGCTATTTAGATTAACCGTTGTTGCCATGTGCGTTCATACATGCATGATCATTTTAATAATAATTCGTCTGACATATCTTTCGTTTACATTGCACTGAAAGGCACGCACGACTCTCACCGTGAGATGTTTTCGACTGCGTGCGCCCGGAAAGACGCTTGTGCGCGCATATTGGCATATATTCTTACATTAGAAATGACAAATTTGCTAGCAGAAAAGACGTGATATGGGAACGGCCGCTGCTATAGTTAATCCGGTGTGCGTGCGTAGTAGCCGCGGTGTACATACTTGGAACTTTGAACTAGCGCACAGGTGGCAACTTGGCATAACTTTTCCGTGCAACAGACATGCGGCTTAGAGAAGCCTTTACGATTCATTAACTATGACGAATTTGGCGCAGTTAATAGTGAAATCAGTTAATCGTTGCATCCCTATTAACGACTACAGTGCGTTATACAAAAGGCATTTTCTACAAAACATCAACAAAATGTTTTCGGCTGCTCACGCCACTCGCTTATGCTAACTCACGCTCTGCAGCTCGCGCTGTATTGAACAAACGCACGTCACTTCATAACTATAGCGGCCAATTTTCGACTACTAAATTTATTATTGAAGTCTTGGTCACTATTTAGAGGGCCGGAACAAACTGCGTCGCCCTGAGTAGCCCTGGTCTACGTTTTAAGACGTTTTTTAATTTTGCCGGCAACGCTGAAGCTATTTTCAAATCAGTGACCAGACGAAGACAAGAGCATGGTTTTAAGTAAGACGAATAATACATCACAACCTAATATTTGAAATACGTTTCAGTTTATTATAAGGTTTGTTTGCCGAGGTACGTTTATGATCCGCTGTGTAAGTAAACAAGACATCGACGACATCCGTTAACTTCTTAGAGAGATCAATTCACTCTTTAAAGACAGTTAACGCTATACTTCATCTGTGCTAGTTGTTATATTTAATATACGATGCTCAAATGTTTTGCTAATATGCGGAAATAATGTTAGGCTAGCTGTTTTTGAGTTAAATTTCTGTATAATGGAATAGCCAGCTCATAAACTTACTTCGGATCCCACAGCAGCTCCATACCTGAGAGCATCTATTAGGCAATCACGATTCTACCAATGTTAGAGTTAGCCACTGGGTCAATCAACTTGAGTAGATTGACTCAGAGTTAAGCGCGCACACCGCGACTATAAAAAGGCATTATCAATGAAGCTCAGATATTACGAAAAAAAGAGATCAGCATTTCTTTCTCCAGCTGAACTCGATGTGCTCAATCAAATATCGCAAATATGAGCATATATTTAAAAAGGCAACACCACTGCATCAGCTTGGGAAAACAGCTGCTCAAGTTAATGCGTAAGGTTACATTTAAAATATTGAAGTATAATAAAATAAGTCGTGTAATGCGAGACGTTTATTGACTTTTCACTTGGAAAAGTGGGGAATTGGCTCTGATTTTGAAGCTATTTCAGATGTAATTCTATTAAATGACATAAAATGGCCACTGCAGTCTCTACAAATCTGACCAAACATGAATGGAGACAACCTTCACGCAATGTTCTGTGGAAATGTTTTGTGACTGAAATATAGGCAATGTTTCCATCTAAAAATGCGAAATCAATTCATGAACAAACTGGAATATCGCTTAAAAGACGTACGAATAAAGCAGTTTTTACATCCAACGAGTCAAAGAGAAGAACATGGTCACTTCCTAATTAACTGGCGGGAAATACCCACAGTAAAAACTGAATTTATTGAGGTAGGAGAAGCTGCGTCAATCGTATCTTTATTTAATAAGTGACTTTCACCTTAGAAGACAATGCCGACAAGCAATAAACGCCTTTAAAACCATAAGACGCAGCACACGGATGCTCTTGAACGTTCTGGAGGTCATTCGTAGTATAATAGGCATGGGACGATAACCGTTTTCAAGGTATACCGCGATTTGGAAAAGTCAAGGTTTTTAAAACCACCCAAATTTTCTGATTTATGCAAGATTTTTTTTGTTTACATTTTTGTTTTTTAGGACAAAAGTATCTCCCAGCAGAAAAGATATGCAAAAATGGCATTTAAAATTGTCAATAAGTCTGTGTTTTAAAAATTAATGAAGGCAATAAAAGTCGTTTCATTTGAATTATTTAGCCTGACATGTTTACTGCTAAAATATTTTGGAAATGTTTCTCAAAATAAAATGTATTCATACAACATACAATATATTGTATTCATGGCTCACCATCGAACACAGTGTTACAAACCACTCTCTTTCTTCTCTACGTTTTGCGGCGCCCTCACCATCGATAAAAGTAGTCAACACAAACTTTATACTTAGCAGCTCTCTCAAAATATGGTGTCAGATCCGGAAAGCATTTAAGTTGCCACCTCCCACATTGTCCACCCCTATTGCTCATAACCACGCCTTTAAGCCATCACTCAATGACTCCACATTTTCAGTTTGGTCCAGTAAAGGAATGGTCACTGTAAAAGACTTGTACATGGATGGAAAATTTGCTACATTCCCTCAGCTGAAACAAAAATTTGATCTTTTACCATCACATTTTTTTTAGATATCTACAGCTGAGAAACTATGTTCGTACATCTATCCCCCACTTTGAACTATTAGCAGATGAACATGATGTATATAAATTACTTTCTGCCTCTCCTGATGCCTCTAATTTGATTTCCCATTTTATAGACGTTTTTAATGATCACTTTGACATATCGACCTTGTATTTGAAAGATTCCTGGGAGAAAGATTTAGGCATTCAAATTACCAATGAGGACTGGGAAAAGTCTGTCAAGGTCATTAATACATGTTCTATTAACTCCAGACATCAACTAATCCAATATAAAGTAGTACATCGGCTTCATTATTCTAGGGTTAAACTTTATAAATTCTACCCCTCCATTTCCTCTAAATGTAACAAATGTGAATCTGCGGAAGGCTCTTTAGGACATCTTTTTTGGTCATGCCCAAAACTTTTTGAGTTTTAGAGCGAAATTTTTAACTTCTACTCTGAGGCTTATTCTTGTGACCTTGCCCCTGATCCAGCAATCGCTGTTTTGGGCTGGTCTGACTCACTTCGTGGGTTTAGTCATCAAATTAAAAAAGCTGTTCAATATGGAATGGTGTTAGCTAAAAAAATTATTCTTTATTTATGGAAAAAGCCATCAAAACCACTTTTTAAATCCGGGCTTTTAGAATTCTCTACCACTTTACATTTAGAGAGGCTAAGACACAATCTTTCTGATAACATTGCCGGCTTTGAAGCCACCTGGAAACCCTTTTTAAATTATTTATCAAATGCCCAGGATAACAGTTTAAAGGTATAACCCTGTTATCATCTGCAAGATCACCATATTGCCTGCGCCCACTGGCCTAGATATAAATGTGCCACATTGTTGACCCATGTATAATATTGGAGGAACTGGTATAATAATGGTTTAAAATCTTATTTAAAGTCTTATTTTTTTATTTATTTTTTTTCCCGTTGCTTCTGTTTTGTCTTTATAATCGTTGTTGCTTTCTGTATCGCTCTGTGTTGTTATAAGAAAATAAAAATATAATATTCAAAAAAATATTGTATTAATTTTACCCAGATATTTAAAAGGAGCATATTTTAGAGCAGTGATCACAATACCGTGAAACTGTGATATTACTATCCAAGGTTATCATACCGTCAGAATCTCAGACCGGCCCATAACTATAATATAGTAACACTAATCCTGAAATGGTTTCGGTGTTTTAGAATGACCAAAACAACATTTCAGATGTTTTACAGTGCGCTCAGCCGGCCGGTTTGTCCATTCACGCATATTTTTATCATCACATGATCTCTTACAACCAAATCACATGACCTTTTTAATGCGCATACTAAAATTTGTTCAGTAAAAGTGTTTCCATCGTAGTTTATGCGCATATTTTCTTATCGAATAAAATGTTTATCCTAATCAGTTAAGCGCGTACATTTTTTTGCGTATTTTCAAAAGTTATTTAAATTTAAATAACGGTTGATGGAAACGTCAAGATGCGCATAACTTTTGACTTCACTTGTAAGGCTAACGCTGCGTTCACACCAGATGTGGAAGAAGCGTCAAGCGCGAGTGATTTACATGTTAAGTCAATACAAAGGCACGAATACACATCCTGCGGCACGATATGTGCGAATGTCATGATATGTGCGAATGGCATGATACGCGCAAATGGCGCGGTGCGAATTGAGCATTTCGCGCGTTTGACGTGCTTAACACGCGAATCGCTTGAGTTCGAAAATTTGAACTTCAGCGGACATTCGCCCAGCGTTAACCAATCAGGCACTTACTCTTGTGGGGGCATGATTATGACGTAGCGCCGGATGTTGGTGTCCTAGGGGAAAATCATCCTGTCGACAGTTCCTCAAACTGGGCTCGGTTCAGTCAGAAGCACTGCTGAATGCTTCCATCATCCAGGTTAAGTTTCTGGAGGAGTTTATGAGCTCACAGAGCTGGCTGCACCTCTGAATGGATCTAGTGCACTCAGACACTGCTCCAAACGAATCGACGTTGTTTTTCAGCCTTCATAAAGCACATGAACACAGCTATTTTCTCAATAAATCCATGTTAGCCATTTAGCAATGAAGCTACAGTCAGCGGGCAGACAGAATCCCTGCCCATGATGCGAATCCACGTCTGTTCTGAAGTGAATTCGACGCGTGAATGAGGCGGATTTTGACACGCGAATGAAGCGAGTAGACTCAAATGTTCACGAGTCCATTTACGCGCAAATAGCGTGATTTATCCACGCGTTCCACGTCCGGTGTGAACACAGCATAATCCAAGAAATACAGCTTAGTCTTTAAAGAAGGGGAGGCGAGCAACAGAAACTGAAGAGTTTAGAGAATAAAACATGCTCCTGACCAGGTTAGCTTCACAGAGTAAGTTACCACAGTAACTGTCTCTGAGTTAAAGTTAAAAATTAGCTAAACTGGCAGTGGGTGGGATAAAGAACCAAAACAAAGACAGCCGTTCCGACATGGAAAGCACATTTTCAAAGCATTGCATTGTTTTTCAGATAAACAAGAAAGTTTACTTGGCAGGTTTCTTAAATATCTGGTTTTATGGTATTTTCATGCTTTAGAGGAGTCAAAAATTGACGTACAGCACCTTTAAATCTATCTCCTTCCATTCAAAACCAGACATTAATAATAGATTGATTTTAATTCACTCAGATCCTCGAGTCCCAAAAGAAGCAATGGACAAGCTTCAGTTTACTACAGATTTATTGGCAAATTTCACAACTGCATTTGGTGATATGACTCAATTCAAATCCCCTGTCCTTTTCATGAGCTCCATGAGAGTCAGGACAAGAAAATAGCAGAAGTTTTCAACCCTCTAATTTAAAAAAGAAGAAGAGTAGCTTAAAAAAACTAGAACAGAGCAAGTGACAAAGACTTATTGGAGTGGATGGGATTGATTGAGTGCGATTCAGAACGTCCACTATAATTTCGGACACCTCTACAAATGGCTGCTCTTTCAAATAGTGCACTACTTAGGGCAGGCAACTTCAGCCCTGGAGGGCCACTGTCCTGCAGAGTTCATCACTTATCAAGCACACCTGAACAAGTTAAGACAAGTCTTCAAGATCAGCTACAAGCAGGTGTGTTTGATTAGGTTTGGAGCTAAACTCTGCAAGACAATGGCCCTCGAGTACCTAAGTTGCCTATCCCTGATTTAGAAGTTTAAACAAAGCCCATGTCTTTACTGGCATTGCAGTGGAATAAATCATAACTTAAACACTAGAGGTGCAACAGCATTGGATGTTTGTCGATAGATTAATCGGCAAGACAAAAATTGAAATGCTCACTTGGGCAAATCTTGAGGATTGTTATCGTGGCCAGACTTACAGATTTGCTTGGCAAGGTGTAATTTGCGGGTCCTTTCATTGAAACTCTATCCAGGCTGATGACATGTAATCTCTTCTGTGTGAATCTTCATGTGTTGGTTGAGGGAATTTTTACATCTAAATCTCTTTCCACATCATCACATGCGAGCGGTTTCTTTCCAGTGTAATGAGTTCTCGTGTGTCGAATTTGGGTCTCTTTACTTATAAAGCCTTTACCACACTGCGTGCAAGTGTAAGGTCTCTCTCCAGTGTGAGTTCTCATGTGAATTTTAAGGCCATTTTTCTGGGCAAAACCCTTTCCACATTGTGAGCAAGTGTAAGGTTTCTCTCCAGTGTGAACTCTCATGTGGACTTTAAGGGCTGGTAATTGACTGAATCTCTTTTCACAATACTCACAGGCAAAAGGCTTCTCTCCAGTGTGAATTCTCATGTGCGATGTAAGGTTTTCCTTTTGACTGAAACTCTTTCCACACTCTGTACACGAGTAAGGCTTCTCTCCAGTGTGAACTCTCATATGCTTTTCAAAAGTTGCTTCGCAAATGAAACTCCTTTCACACTGCCGACATATGAAAGATTTCTCTGCGTGATTCTTCATGTGCTGGTCAAAGTTTTCTTTCAATTTAAAACTGCTCCCACACTGCTCGCATATGAAATATTTATCTTTTGTATGAATCCTCATGTGCCGGTCAAGGTGATCTTTACAAACATAACTCTTTCCACATTGATCACACGTGAACGGTTTCTCACCAGTGTGACTGATAATGTGAGCCCTAAGGGTAGACTTTTTTGTAAAGCTCTTTCCACACTGTTGGCAGGAATGCGGCTTCTCTCCAGTGTGAACACGAAAGTGAGCTTTAAGATTACCCATTTGTCGGAATTTCTTGTCACAATACTGACAGGCAAAAGGCTTCTCCCCGGTGTGAACTGCCATGTGCATTTCAAGGGTGTATTTTTTACAGAAACTCTTTCCACACTCAGTACACCAGAAAGGCTTCTCTCCGGTGTGAGTTTTCATGTGCTTATCAAAACCTGATTTTGTATTGAAACTCTTTCCACACTGATCACATGTGGAAAGGTTCTCTCCAGTGTGAACTCTCATGTGAACTTTAAGGCTTTGTTTTCGACTAAAATGCTTTCCACATTGATGACAGGGGAAAGAATTGGTTTTCTCAGCTCTTTCACATGAGGTGTTCTTTGACACTGAAGATGGTTCATTGGTCATTAAATCTGAGGGTTTCCCATACTGATCTTTCTCTTCAATTTCATTCAGTTCCTGAGCCTCTTCTTTTAGCACCATCAGCCCTAAAGTGAAAAAACACCAGTTGACACCAGTTTAAAGGCACAAAACAGCAGACATGAAAACCAACACATAATATCGAAACCATTGACTGCTACAGGGCTCAGCATTAGGTCCTTTACTTTTATTGTTAAAGTCAGAACGATCTGTGAGGCAAGCAAGGGGTGAAAAGTCCTTAATGTGGTCCTCAAGGACACGTTCACGTTGACTAGTCTGTATAAGCCAAACTTCCGGATCCATTTTACAGCAGAGTCTTCTGTAATAAACTAACCTTGACAACAAGAGTGATGATCCGAATGCAGCATTTAATTAGAATAGTCAAAGATTATAGCAGGAGAATTAGATGGAAGTCTGGCCTGGAAACAAAGTATACTTAACTTTAGAATAGCTTTAAAGTCTGACCGATCTACTTATTTTTAAACTTTAATGGAAGAAAACAAACAAAATCCTAGGGTCCCATATAACAACGTGGCTAATCTAACTAAAAATAAAGCATCAGCATGCATTTCTTAACACAGCAGTAATGACTTCATGAATTTCTTCACATACAAGATTGATAATATCAGTCATAAAATAATTATGACTGATATTATCAATCTTGTATGTGAAGAAATTCATGAAGTCTTTACTGCTGTGTTGAGAAATGCATGCTAATGCTTTAGGAGCTATGGGGGCTTTAGGGGCTAATGGCTTTAGGAGAAATGCATGCTAATGCTGCACCATCAATTTGTCTTCTACAGCATTGTCCAAGTTAGAGCACTGTAGATCGTTAATGGATAAACTTCAGACTTTCTCAGCAGTAGGAGAGTAAGAACTGTCTAAACTGGTAAATTTCTCCAAATCAACAACCTCTATGTTAGATCCTATACCAGGCATGTCCAAGCTCGGTCCTGGAGGGCCGGTGTCCTGCAAAGTTTAGTTCCAACCCCAATCAGACACACCTGGGCTAGCTAATCAAGCACTTACTAGGCTTTCTAGAAACATCCGTGCAGGTGTGTTGAGGCAAGTTGGAGCTAAAATCTGCGGGACACCGGCCCTCCAGGACCGAGTTTGGACACCCCTGTCCTATACCAATCAAATTATTTTTAGAAGTTGCTGAACCTTACTGAACATTTTGAATTCATCCCTACTTTTAGGATATGTGCCTACAACCCTTAAACTGGCTGTCACAGCTTGATCCCAAAGAATTAGTACATTATAGAACCATTTCAAACCTGCCTTTTCTATCAAAGATACTAGAAAAAGTCGTATCTACTCAACTAGGTTCCTTCCTACAAAGAAACAACATTTTTGAGAAATTCCAATCTGGATTTGGAGCATTACATTGCACAGAAACAGCACACATGACCTGCTTCTATCTTCCGATCATGGTTGCATTTCTCTACATGTTATTGGACCTCGATGCTGCATTTGATACTATATATGTATATATATATATATATATGTGTATATATGTATATATATATGTGTGTGTATATATCGCGCGCGCGCGTCTAACATTATATTTGAAATAAACTTCTAGAGCTGATGATAATAACCTGCACTTGATTATTGACGTGCTTTTGAAACCCGATCCTGTCAGACACTGACAAACGCGAGAGTGAAGCGCGAAAAAACAATGGAGAAGCCTGATAAAGGTGACCCGTACCAGTCAGTGGAAACGAGCCATAAAAGATTAGGAGAACTGGCAGGGTCATATACTTTTACAGGTGTTTATTCTGCAGTTAGTTTTCAGGGAATATAGTTCACAGACTATATCAGTCTGCTATGACGTTAGACCGACCGTTAAAGCAGTGAAAAACACTAGCAAAGCGGCATTATCATGATGGGCTCATTCAGTAGCGAAGCTGAGTTTATGTGACTTACACTTTTCGTTGGAAAAAGCTCTTTATGTCCACCTTTTTTTGCTACCGCCATCCTCACCTGTGTGTGTCACACACCTCACACACATCTTAAGGGAAAATTCCTCGCGCGCAGTTGTTTTGGCGCTGCTTGTATCTGAAAGCAGCCTCTCACATGACAGCAAGGCACAGCCAATCACAATGTTCATATGTGTTTGGGGGCGGTGCGACTCGAGCAGAGAACGTGATTTAAGCCTATCGGCATGTGTCTACGTTTATATTGACAGTGCGATGTCTTTAAGTGAATTAAATTATTGATGGGGACATTTCAGTAGTTGGTGGATATTGGTGGAGACACGTTCCCTTCGTCCACCTTAAATCTACGCCCCTGGTTCGTTGGATCGCCTCGTTTTCTCACTACAATCGATCCGCTCCAGAGTTTATTTCAATCGAGCCGAGACCACCTCATTCAGGCGATCTCGCAGCGATTGCTTTGGCAAGGATCCGAGCGCGATTGCTGGATTCACATATGCCAAACCAACCGTGCTAACTAGGCTAACAAGTTTCCGAAACAATCGACGCCTAGACGATTGTTTCGGAAACTTGTTAGCCCAGTTAGCGCCTGTAGCCTGAAAGCCTGTATTTGCACGCAATTGTCAGACAGTCGCGGGCTCGTGGCCAAAATAAACTTTAATGACAAGGCAGCACTGGCCTGATTGGGCCGGTAAACGTCCTGTCTAGTGTCCCGAGTATCTCGCACGCTGGCCCCGGGCCATCGGGCAGTCCTTATTCCCGAGCCCTGCGTGTGAAAACACCCAGCTGAGACAAGGGGGTTTCGTGGCCCTTTATCCTACAAACAGGGGCGCCGCTAAGAGGGGAGATGATTCTAAAAGTGCCCCTAGAGACATTATCAAGGGCCCGTGACGTAACACCCCCCCCCCCCCCCCCCCATCTTCACTTTCGTCAGCGAATTATCCACCACCACCAGCCATCATCCTCCCACCCCGCTCTTCACTTTTATCCACGATAAACCCCCCCCCACCACTCTTCACTTTCATCCGCGACAACACCCTTCGCTTGTCAGAGGGCCCGCGGCGACCAGCGGTGCCCCTGCCTACAAAGCAGTACATGGGCTAGATCAGGGATGGGCAAACTCGATCCTGGAGGGCCGGTGTCCCTGCATAGTTTTGCTCCAACCCTAATCAAACACACCTGCTTGTAGCTTTCTAGTGATCTTGAAGACACTAATTAGGGTGTTCAGGTGTGTTTGATTAGTGTTGGAGCAAAACTCTGCAGGGACACCGGCCCTCGAGGATCAAGTTTGCCCATGCCTGGGCTAGATCCAGATTCCATTTGTGGTACTCCTGCATGCAGTGTTCATTCTGCATCTGGACTTTGTATCAGCCGCGCTGCAGACTAAAAAACATAGGAAGCAGGACTTTTTCTTACTGTGTGCCTAAATTATAATCTGCATTACCTGCATCACTGTCACCTTTATGCAATTGTGCTTATTTATTGTTTTATTATTGCCGTGTGACTTCTGGCTTCTTACTGGGATTTTATACAAGCTTGTAATTCTCTGTATTTTTATGTTATTGTACATCTTGTAGCATCACCTTATGGCAAATAAAACTCATCAAGACCCTCATATGAGATTTCTCTAAAGTATTATTCATTTATTCAGAGCTGCACATTTGATTGAGGATTAAATGACTCTGAGTTCAGCTTCGAGAAATAAAAACTAACCTGTTTGCTCCTCAGGATCTACATGTTTCAGTGTGAACACTTCTGTTATCCTCAGATCTCCACTTTCCTCTTTAAGAGACGCCATCTTTATAATAGTAGATGATAATAGAGAGCAGATCTCAGTCGCTTCTCCAGGAGTTTGTCTCTGCCTTTAGTCACTTTAGTCTGTTTAAGATAAGAAAAAAAGAGAAAGAAATAATAAAAAATTAATATCGCACATTTATGAAAACACTAAATTTGTAAAACTAGCTTTTTACACTGTTTTGACTAGATAATGACATCAGCGCACAGTGATTGAATCAAGCGACTTATTATTTATTTATTAGAATTATCAACAAGAATTGAAATAAGTACAAAGACACACAACAAAGATAAACAATACTAGGAGATAGCACACACTCCTTAAACAAATATTTTGAGTGGATGCCATTTGGGTGACGTCTACAGAAAATAAGACTTTCCACAACTCGTAATAAATTAACTTATGTGCCTGAAGCAATTCAGTTATGTAATAAATGGAGTTAATCTATGGGTTATTATATATTATTATTAATTTTTAAATGTAAATTATTGTTGTTGAATTTATTTTCCCTCCTTTTTTTCGTTCAGATTTATTTTGTTTGTGTACTTGATGTTAAGTGTTGGTGTTTATTATATCATTCTTGTTATCCCTGCTAAAAAAACAGCTTAAACCAGACTAGGTTGGTTGGCTGGTTTTAGCTGGTCAACCAGCCTGGTTTTAGAGGGGTTTTGGCCATTTCCAGCACGATATTAGCTGGTCAGACTGGGGTTTAAGACGGATACTGGCTAGGCTTGTCAAGCTGGTTTTAGATGGTCATCTCCCAGCCTGACCAGCTAAGACCAGCCTGGAAATGGCTGAAACCAGCCTAGAAATGGCCGAAACACCTCTAAAACCAGGCGTGTTGACCAGCTAAAACCAGCCTAGGCTAGTTTAAGCTGGATTTTTCAGCAGGGATATGTGAAGCAGCACCACCAAGTCAGAATGAATTGCCCCAAATGAATTAATAAAGCTTTAATCTAACTAATTTAAGGTGCAGCCAGTAGTAACAATAAGAACAGAAACAGGAAAACAAAAATGCCAGGATTAAATAATATAAATTAGTGTAACATTTCAAAATTACATCAAATGGTCACGGAAAAAATATAACAGAAAATACATATTTATCAACGTTATCCAACGAATTATTTCGAGAAACAGTCGATTTAATTTGTCAGTGACTTTTGCTGGTTTTATCTCTTCTAAATTCGTGTTTACTGAAAGATTCACGATACGTTATAGAGAAATGAGACGAGCCTTTTCTGCTAACATTAGTCGCGTTCGCTTTATACTCGCACTAATTAAGTTTTTATTATTGTATAGCATTTATTTAGCATTGCTTGTAAAATAAACTATCATTTGATATGAACGGAGCTTCAGAGTTTAAAACACAAACCTTTTTGATGAACCTCAAACACGGTTGTGCGGCGCATGTTTATGACGTCATAGCCCATTATCAAAATAAGAGTCTCGTGTAGTGTGAGCGATTTGGGGAAAATTCGTTCAGAAGTGCGCCTACACACTTTATTAAAGTAATACAACACGCTAAACAATATAAAACGTGTGTAACTTTATACACATTGTGTGTGCTTCTCACAAAAAGACAGCTCTATGCATAATTATGTAGTAAGTTTTGATTTAATCAATGATATAAAGTTTACTGAGAGGAAGAGTGAGGTAACAGAATAAAAGGTTGACGTTTGCATCTTACTCAAGGAAGAAATAAGAAAGTTTGGCAGCAGGAGGAATGATGTGGGTGTTAAGTAACACATACTGGACATTGTTGTTTATTAAATGTGTCTGAATAGAATGGGAATGAGCGAAGCATGTTGTGATAAATGTGGACTACATGAAACAACACATGCATCTAGAATGTGTGGCATATGAAAGATTGAGATTTCAATTAAGGCAAGTTCTCAGATCATATGGTGTAAGTAACTTCTCATTTCAGGTCCTGTCAGGAAATGGCCCAAATTGATCAAAGACAGTACATCAATAATGAATTATTTAGGAGAAACAAAAGGGATTCATATTATTAGAGAATGGTTAAGTTAAATAAGGAAATTATTTAAAAGTTGAGAGCCAAAAGCCTGTAGCCAGCCTATTGAATGGGTAGTTGTTGTTTTTTCTCCGAAAAGTGGACCTTTTTGCTATCATTCGACTTATTTCACTTCAATTGTGTTTAAATACTGTATTTTAGTGACATTTTAACCACTAATCTTTATTGGATTAACTTGTCGGATGACCTTGTCAGAGCTTACCACAAATTATTTATTTACAAATGCGCATTTTATAAATTATGTCATGTGATTAGCATTTTAAATGAAACATTTTGAACAAATGAGGGACAAATTAGCTCACGGATGGGACAAATTCTGAACCTTTTCACAAAAATGTTTTCGTGTGGACATGGGCTCAGTTCCTGGTTAAACACACCTGATCAAACTAATGGAGTTCTTCCACCTAAAGGTAAGTGTGTTGAAGCAGGGTTAAACTAAACTCTGCAGGGCTGCAGCCATCTAGGAACTGAGTTTGACACCGCTGGTGTAGCGTAAACAACCGTAACGTTAACATAGAGGTAGATTGATCAACTGGACAATAAAGAAATGCTCACATTGGCAAAGCTAGATTAACAGTGGAGATTTTTGGGACTGGTAAACTAATGAATACTGTGATATCGTTTAGCTTTCACAATAATAAAATGTGTTTCGCAATTTATAAAGTTGTAGAAAATGTGCAGAATTGGGAAATTTGTTTATAACTGTAACATTAGCTGTACCACAGCAGCTTTATTATTACCACAAATGATTACACTGCATTCTAAATTATTTAACAAATTGATCTGATTTTATAATGCAAATGAGAGTTAGTATAATCTTCAAGTCATTAACCGTTAGTCTGTAATTCTGATTTTACTAAATAAACCTCTCAATGATAATTTTTTTTCCAAAATTAAAATATATAATAATAATACAATTTGTAAAGAACTCAAAATGGTCGTCTGTTGAATTTGCAGCATTAGAAAGTCATATTTACTAAAATCAAAGCGCTTGACCCAGGAACCTGACAAATTTAAAGACCTTTCACATACACACCATGCATTAAACTTGAGTTTTTGGATAGTTTTAGCTTGAATGTCTTTGCAAGATGTATAGAGCTGCTGTTTTAATAACTGCCTCCCATCCTCGTAGATCTGCAGAATGTTTTTCTCAATAGGGTTGAGATCAGGGGAGGATGGAGGCCACACCATGAGTATCCCCCTCTTTTATGCTCACAGCAGCCATTGCTATGAAGATGATTTTGCTACAAAAGGTACAGTTTATCTTTTTGTACCGCGGAAGTGGTCAGTCAGAAACTCTAGATCAATTATCTTAAACTCAATTCCCGGAGGGCCGCAGCTCTGCGTAGTTTAGCTCCAACCACCTCCAAATCATAATAGTATCTAGTAGTCTTTAACAGCTTGATTAGTTGAATCAGCTGTGTTTGATTAGGATTGGAGCAAAACTGCAGACCTGCGATCCTCCAGGAATTGAGTTTAAGATGCTTTAGATCAGGGGTGACCAACCCTGCTCCTGGAGATCTACCGTTCTGCAGATTTCAGCTGCAGCCCATATCAAACACACCTGCCTGTAATTATCCAGTGCTGTTCAGGTCCTGATTAATTGGTTCAGGTGTGTTTGATCAGGGTTGGAGCAGAACTCAGCAGGAAGATAGATCTCCAGGAGCAGGGTTGCTCTAGATCAGGGGTGTCCAAAGTCGGTCCTGGAGGGCCGGTGTCCTGCTGAGTTTAGCTTCAACTTGCTTCAACACACCTACCTGGAAGCTTCTAGTATACCTAGAAAGAGCTTGATTAACAGGTTCAGGCGTGTTTAATTGGGGTTGGAACTAAAATATGTAGGACACCCACCCTCTAGGACTGAGTTTAGACACCCCTGCTCAAGATCATAGGTCTCAAACTCAATTTCTAGAGGGCCGCAGCTCTGTACAATTTTGCTCCAACCCTGATCAAACACAGCTGATCCAACTAATCAAGGTGTTCACGACTCTTTTAAACACCTTGATTATTTGGATCAGCTGCGTGATAGGGTTGGAGACATGGTGGACATCCAGAAAACATCTACTACTCCAGTGGTTCCCAATTACTCATCAGTAAACAAGACTGATTAAAAAAAAAAAAAGAGTCCTCATGTACGTTCTAGGCCGCTGCAACAGTTTCTGATTTTGAGGATTGGTTGGAGCGGCTGAATAGTGGTTTTATGCACAACTGCAAACCTCTAGAACAGGGGTGTTCAAACTCGGTCCTGGAGGGAGGGTGTCCTACATAGTTTAGTTCCAACTTCCTTTAACACACCTGTCTGAAAGCTTCTAGTATACCTAGAAAGAGCTTGATTGGCTGGTTCAGGTGTGTTTAATTGGAGTTGGAACTAAACTTTGCAGGACACCGGCCCCCAGGACCAAGTTTGGACACGCCTGTTCTAGGGTATGGGTCTCGAACTTAATTCCTGGAGGACCGCAGCTCTGTACAGTTTTGCTCCAACCCTAACCAAACAAAGCTGATCCAACTAATAAAGGTGTTCATGACTCTTTTGAACACCTTGATTATTTGGATCAGCTGTGTTTGATAGGGTTGGTGCAAAATTGCAGAGCTGCAGCCCTTTGGAAATCAAGTTTGAGACCTATGCTCTAGATATTGTATCCACATAATCTTCACACCTTCAGGAACCTACTAGCACTTTCCACATGATTCTGACCCAAAACATGGCTCCACCATTTCTTTACTGATGTCGCAGCCTTGTTGGGACATGGTGGCCATCCAGCAACCATCTACTACTCCAGTGGTTCCCAATTACTCATCAGTACTCATCCTCAGTAAACAATACTGTTTGAAAATGAGTCCTCATGTACGTTCTTGGCCACTGCAACAGTTTATGATTGTGAGGATTAGTTGGGATGGCCAAATAGTGGGTTTATGCACAACTGCAAACCTCTAGAGCACGGGTGTCCAAACTTGGTCCTGAAGGGCCAGTGTCCTGCATAGTTTACATTCTTCAATACACCTGCCTGGAAGTTTCTAGTATACCTAGAAAGAGCTTGATTGGCTGGTTCAGGAGTGTTTAATTGAGGTTGGAACTAAACTTTGCAGGACTCCGGCCCTCCAGGACCGAATTTGGACACTCCTCCTCTAGAGCATGGGTCTCAAATTGATTCCTGGAGGGCAGCAGCTCTGCAGTTTTGCTCCAACCCTAATCAAACACCGCTGATCCAACTAATCAAGGTGTTCAAGACTACAAGAAACCATTAAGCAGGTGTAAGTTGGAGGTGGTTGGAGCTAAAATATACAGAGCTGTGGCCCTCCAGGAATTGAACTTTGAGGCCACTGCTCTGGAGGATCCTGCATATTGAGGTTTTTAGGACCTCCAGAGGCACAAGCAGCTTCAAATATCAGTTGGCTTGTTTTGTAATAGCATTTTAGCTGCTGCTCTTTTAATCCAATGAATTTAGTCTGGCAAAAACCTTTCTCATTCTGCCTTTTCTGCAGAAAGTCTGAGCTCTGAATCCACCACAAATCTCTTCACAGCATCTCGATGACCATGTTTAGGTCTTTTGTGAAATATCTAATATGTTCCAACCTTGTCTAAAGCCATGGTTACACTTTTCACCCCATAGACTTCCATTCATAGGCATGCATATTTGGAAGACTGGAATCCTAAGCTCGTGCGGCAAGTTTCGCAGTTCGCTGCGATTTTAAAGTTGGTGAAACTTGGTGAACTCTAACCTCTGAAATTGCATCACAAGACTGTGAGGCCAATTGAGGATCAAAAGAAGACCTTTATCTACCTAAATTGAAAATATGGACCAATCGCTTGCTTTTTAAAAAGTCAAATCATCGAGTTTAATCCCGCCCCTTTACGCAGTGCTGTACAACAGAATTTCGCAAGCTCAAATTCTAGTGTGACTGTGGCATTAGACACCTTTCAGCAGCAGAGATCATTTTCCTTTCCTATATTGCTTGAAATCTGTGGGCTCACCTGGCAAACTAATTATCACATTGATTTCACAATGAGCACCGACACACAATACCACTGATTTTAATTGAAAAACGGAAAATTGAATGCTTATGAGACTTAAATCCAACTTCCATAATAATTTGTAACACCGTAGATATTCCTGTAGATAGAGTTGCTTAAATTGCTTCCTTAATTGCAGATTGAGTGGAATTCAGTGGAAACCTCTTATAAATATAATTATCTCATCCAATATATGTGGTTACTTTCTGTCTTTGGTCTAAATCGTAATAATACGAACTTTCCTTCATGTCTTCTATTGGGTTTTTACTTCCTAGCCTTCACCTGAAATTAACGTGCCACCAGAATCACTTGATTGTAAACAGCCTATGTGCCTGGCGACTTGGCTGAATGCCTGATAACGTGCGCGTTCAGGGCACTTTTCTGAGCAAAACTCTTTCCGCACTGATGGCATTTAAACGATTTCTCTTTTGTGTGAATCCTCGTGTGCTGGCTGAGGTAATCTTTACGCGTAAAACCCTTTCCGCACTGATCACATACGTAGGACTTCTCGTTATTGTGAATCCTCATGTGCTGGTTAAGGTTATCTTTACGTAGATATCTTTTCCCACAGAGATCACATTTGAACGGCTTCTCTCCAGTGTGACTTATCAAGTGATACTTAAGGGAGTAATCTTTTGTGAAACTCTTTCCACACTGACCACACGTGAACGGCTTCTCTCCGGAGTGAGTCTTCCTGTGACGAAGAAGGGCGGTATTATATATAAAGCTTTTACCACACTGTGTGCAAGTGAAAGGTTTCTCTCCGGAGTGGATCCTCATGTGGTAATTAAGGCCGTTTTTCTGCGTGAAACTCTTCCCGCATTGGGAGCAAGTGTAAGGCTTCTCGCCGGTGTGCGTTCTCATGTGGAATTTAAGGAGTTGGGGTTGAGTGAAACTCTTTCCACAAGGTCGGCAGGTGAAAGGCTTGTCTTCCATGTGAATCTTTATGTGCTTGTTGAGTAGATCTTTATTAGCAAGACATCTTCCACAGTGCTGGCAGGCGAAGGGTTTCTCTCCGGTGTGAATGGTCATGTGCATTTGACATTTTTTCTTCTGATTGAAACTCTTTGGACAATGAGGGCAGGCATACGGCTTCTCTCCAGTGTGAATAGTGATGTGAAGTTTAAGGTTTTGGATTTGCCGGAATGTCTTTCCGCAATGCTCACAGGGAAACGGCTTCTCTCCGGTGTGAATTCTCATGTGCACCTCGAGGTTGTGCTTTTGACTGAAACTCTTCCCACACTCGGTACACCAGTAAGGCTTCTCTTTGGTGTGAGTTCTCATGTGCTTTTCAAAATTACCTTTCCTAGTGAAACTCTTTCCACACTCGTCACATTTTATAAGGTTCTCTCCGGTGTGCATTCTCATGTGATCTTTAAGGTTGGACTTTAGAGTAAATTGTTTTCCGCATTGACGACACGTGAAATAACTTGGAGATTTGGTTTTGGTTTTAGAAGTGTTTGAGGATTGTTCATCTGTCATTAAATCCTGGTGTTCCTCATGCTGATCTCTCTCTTTTATTTCATTCAGTTCTTGAGTCTCTTCTTTCAGCAGCATCAGCTCTAAAGTGAAAAACAAAAACAGTTAACTCCAGATACACTAGCAAGCACAGACATGAAAACTTGTTTGGAGTACCACAGGGCTCAGTATTGGGTCCTCTGATTATCTCTTTATAATTGTTTATAAAAGGTGCAGTATGCAAGATTTACACCTCACAGCAAGAAGGTTGCTGATTCGAGTCCCGGCTGACCAGTGTTGGCATGGGTTCCCTCCAGGTGCTCCGGTTTTCTCCATAGTACAAACACATGCACTATAGGTGAATTAGATTAACTAAATTGGCCGCAGTGTATGAGTGTGTGTGAATACAAGAGAGTATGTGTGTTTCCCAGTACTGGGTTGTGGCTGGAAGGGAATCTGTTGCGTAAAACATAAGCTGGAAAGGTTTATTCTGCTATGGCAAACCCTGATAAATAAGGGACTAAGCTGAAGGAAAATGAATGTAAGATTTACACCCGGTGGTTGAACCAGGTATTGTAATTCAAAATCAAAACATTTTTCACCCGGCCCTACTCCTCTGATAATCCACGCAGGTTGCCAGATTGATAACACCAACACGAGCTACAGCCTGATGCTGCGTTCACACCAGATGTGGATGAAGCGTTAATCGAGTGATTTACATGTTAAGTCAATGCAAAGAAGCAAATAGACATCCTGCAGCGCGAATGAAGCAATTTGCACGAATAAAGCGGCGCGAGTAGATCGTTTCGCCCGATTGACGCGCTTAACGAACAAACTAGCTTGAGTTGGAAAATCTAAACTTCAGCGGATATTTGCGACGCGTTAACCAATCAGAAGCTTTCTCTTGTAGGTGCTTGATTATGACGTAGCGCCTGTTGTTGGTGTACCAAGGGAAAATTCTCTTGCCGATACCTGACAACAGTTCATTAAACTGGGCTGGGCTCAGTCGAAAGCATGCTGAAAGCCTCCATTATCCAGGTATGCGCAAATGAAGCGAGTAAACTCAAAATGTTCAAACGTCTATTTACGTGTGAATAGCGTGATTTATTAGCGCGTTCCGCATCTGGTGTGAACACAGCATGAGACTACATCGAGACACCATATCGAGACTACACTGCAACTACACGCGACTAAAGGAATGTGTGTTTTTATGTTAAAAGAGTTATCCAAACCATCACCTGGAATTTCTACTTTAGAAACGACTTCTATTTCCTGCGACTGAACATTATAAGTACTAAGACAACAATCAATTCAGGTAGTGATAATGTGCTTTTTTTTCAGAGTTAAACGCAGCCAATATGAATTTGAATAGCATTTAAGTGACATTTATTGCCATACTGAAAGCAGCAGCAGATCTTGAAAATAAAATAAACATGTGAAATAGAATGTTATCACTGCGACTCTTAAATATGTATTAGATTGTAAAGCTTACCATTTCGTTGGAGTGCAGTGCATTATTATGTGCTTCTGATTGGCTGTATTTAAATGTCTGGCGCAGTCTAGTCTTGTCACGATACTGGAATTCGGTAAAAATCTATAATACAATTTTAAAAACATACATTTCCCGCTAACATTTGAGCTGTTGAGCGCATTCGTAAACGGTGCTAATTTGCCATTGTGTTCACGTGCTCAACAGAAATGATTGTGATTGACCGTGAAAAGTCATCAGTTCACCAAACTCACCGCTGTTTACTAAGTGCAAACACAGATACAGGAACACTGGAGCGTTTTAAAGCTGTGAAGATCAGTCAATTAATCCGCGGATCACTCGTAAGTCAGCTAATAAACAGACCAGCTGATCGGCGTGACTTTGAAACGCTCCAGTGTCCCTGTATCTGTAGTTACAATGTAAACAGTGGTGAGTTCAGTGAACCGATGACCTTCACAGCCAATCACAGTCATTTCTGTTGAGCTGTGTTTAAGAATGCGCTCAACAGTGTTCAAATGTTAGCAGAAAATGGGCGTTTCAAAAATTTCAGCACTGGTTGGTATCAAATTCCAGTATCGTGACAACCCTAGTGCAGTCAAACGACTTGTCACTGGAATCTAGTCACGTTGCGTGTAGGACATGGTGTTACAATGTATGCTGCTCAGCTAGTGTTTACGTTTGTATTATTTATATAACTCGCTAATTTAAACTCTGAATCTGCATCTCGGAGGCTGCTTCTGTCCTGCAGAGGTCAAACATTTGGCTGCAACCATATACACTAATGCAGCCATTCTGAAATCTGGAGCATTTTCCACCAAGGCAACCTGAACTGCTGAAATATACCTGATTAAACTGGCAGTGAGATGATAATAGAGACCAAAGCAACTGATGTGCTGACACCGAACACACATTTTCAAATGAGAATAACAGAGATTAGCATTGTTTTTAAGATAAACAAATATGTTCACTTAGCATACTTTCTAAATATCTGCAAACATATTATGGTATTTTTATGCTTTAGAAGAGTCAAACACTTACAAACCGCATCTTTACGACTGTTTATTTTCATGTTAACAGCAGTTATAAAAATAATAAATATGAATACATTATGGAGCATAAGACCCACATAAGAATTTCGTTTTTAATCTGCCTAGTCTGCCTAATCTGTTAGCATGTGTGCAATAAATCCAAGCCAATGTCCAATATTAAAGCGCCCTCCTCCTCAGAACTGTGTTAGCTTTTCTATTTAAGGGCTGGGACACACCAAGCCCATGGTTGGCCATTGGGCTTCGCTGGTCCGTCTAGTGCAGGGGTGCCCAAACTCGGTCCTGGAGAGCCGGTGTCCTGCAACATTTAGTTCCAACCCCAATCAGACACATCTGGGCTAGCTAATCAGGCTCTTACTGGGCCTTCTAGAACCATACGTGCAGGTGTGTTAGGGCAAGTTGGAGCTAAAATCTGCAGGACACCGGCTCCAGGACCGACTTTGGACCGAACGACTTTCTGTGTGTTCCACACGTTGGCTCTCGTCGGGTTAACATTGAAGATTGTTTTGATTTAGCTCACAGAATCATTGTCGCTGAAGAGAGCGCCCTGATTCAGATTCAGCGCAGTGAATCAGAGCGCGAGTGTGGAGTAGTGAAGTGACGTAGCAAGTAAACAATTCAAGTCAAGAGCGAACACAAAGAGGCCGGCTGTAATTTCGCTACATTTGCGAACGATATGGATTATTAGATTATCAGACATCAGACATGGTACGAACGCTGCTTTGTTTACGCTTTGTCAGTGTCGGAAGTTTGGTTTCCCTTTGCGGAACGAGAAAATTTATACCTTTATATATAAATCTTTATTTATGCCTGTTTATACCCCTAAATTATGAAAAAAAGAGCTATATAGCCTATTGAGTTGCGTGTTATTCATGCCAAAAATGTAAGCAATTTTCACGGTAATAACTGTGAAGTTAGGTGTCTTTTATTAGGTATTTTTCAGGCGACACACTTAGCAACTATTTTTTAAACGACATTAGATTGTACAGGGCTCAACAGTGCGACCATTTTGCTCGCACTTGCGACTAAAAATAGACGTGTGCGAGCTGGAAAATTTATTTAGTGTCACATGTGCGTTTTTTTTTTTAATAAGCTGGATTGATGACTTAATTCACTCGGCCACGGTAAAACAACATGCTCTTCACACTAACTTATGGTATATTACGTTGGAAATCTATTGTGACAGTAGCACATCGCTACTGATTTATTTACTGCACGTAAAGCGGTCTTTATATTGTTTTGTATATGTTGCTAAGCAATGCATGGCACCGAATGGCGACAGAGCCGCACAACGTGCGAGCCTGATAGAAAACGTCTCCTATTCGGCCATGGATGGTATATCGTGGCACAGGGGCGTAGCAGACATTTCAAAAGTGGGGGGGGGGGGGTGGCTATATGAGATCATATGTTCATATAATTAATTATTAATCACCTGTTTCTAAATGGTCTGTCTCGTCCATCCCCCCCCCCCCCCCCCCCCATTGATACAGCCGTAATCTTCTTATGATACCAACACAGATTAAACTACTGCACCTTGTATTAACTTAACAATAACTCCCTATTTCTGCTGCCCAGTGTGAAAGATACCTTTTCAGCTCGAAACTGGATCAAAAATTGAACAAGACGCTGCCTAGGCATGTCCACAACTAAAGACTTGATTCGGATCAGTTCAGAGAGGCCTTCATTACAGCAATTTAATCCCAGTTCTGCTGTGGACCGCTAGCTAAACTCCATACAGCTTAAATTGATTCATTCATTTTCTTTTCGGCTTAGTCCCTTTATTAATTAGGGGTCGCCACAGCGGAATGAACCGCCAACTTATCCAGCACATGTTTTACGCAGCGGATGCCCTTCCAGCCGCAACCCACCTCTGGGAAACATCCACACACACTCATCCACTACATGCAAACTCCACACCGAAACGCCAAATGACCCAGCCGAGGCTCGAACCAGTGACCTTCTTGCTGTGAGACGAACGTGCTACGCCACAGCTTAAATTATAAATAATGATTAAATATTATTTAAGCTGTTATACAGTTAAATAAAACCTGTTGTACTTATTGTATTAAATGAATGAAACTGCTTCGCTTCTAGAGATCTCCTCGTGTGCATTTACTAGGCATTTACTGGTTACAGAATAGTCTAACCGTGGGTTAGCTTGCATGTGTGGGCATAGATTGACATCTTCACCTTAAATGTTAGCTATTTATATTATTTGAAATGAAACGGAAAGAAATAAGGAGATTAAATAATGATTTAAACCACTCGTTTGGCGCTGAAGCCGTGATCGGTCTGCGTTTATGTAAACGGTATCGTTGCATTACCTTCATTGATAAAACCAGTAACTGCGCATATTATTATTACTATAAAAAGTATATTCCTGCCTTAAGTCAGTAACTTGGGCAGTAATGCAAATTTAAAAATACCTGAATAAATAGCCTAAATAAAAGGAACAAGAGGGACCAAAATGAGTCATCAGGTCTAGTGCCCCCCCTATGTGATTAAAATGCCCCCTCAGTTATGACATCCTGGCGCCGGGCCTGCCTGTAACGGTATATATTTTGTTGTTGTACGATATATTGCACCAAAATATATTGCGATAATCAATATTACTGCCATTTTACGCCACTCATTATATAATGCCAAAATGAAAATATAATATCATCACAATGCAAATACACTCTTCCAGAAGGTCACATCATATTTAATTCTTAAGAATATTTCATTTAATTATAGTCATTTAAACAGTTTAATAATCAGACATTAGACTTAGAGAGCAATGTGGCGCAAGGCGCGAC
Source organism: Danio aesculapii (assembly GCF_903798145.1). Taxonomy (NCBI): domain Eukaryota; kingdom Metazoa; phylum Chordata; class Actinopteri; order Cypriniformes; family Danionidae; genus Danio; species Danio aesculapii. Next base: position 2,852,809 of record NC_079438.1, on the reverse strand, counting down.
GCAATAGTTGATTGCTAGTTTCAGCTTGGCGCACGAGTCGTTTTGAGCCACGCTGTTTAAATAGCAAATGCATTTGCGCTCATATGTGCGCCCATAGGCGTTCTGGTCTAAAAAAGGAGGTGTGTTAAGGCGCATTGCTTGTGCGTTGCTAATTTGAGGAACTTAAATAGACGGTTCAAACAGATCAGATCGAAGCTGGTCTATTGTCCAGCGCAGAACGCGTTAGTTGTGCGCCTCGCTTACACATTGCTTAATATAGACAGTGTGTACAGGAATACGCAAATATCTTTACAAATGAAAAATTATTAAAATATTAAGGATATATATAGGATATCATAAGGATATATAGCCTATAGGATATAAATATAAAGGATTAAAATATTACAAAACATATTATTTTCTAGCCAACATAAATATAAAAACCAAACTTTCATGCCTTCTTCATCTCGGGGGGCTTTTTCAGTTTATTCGTAACAAGTTGCTTTTGTATAATGTTATTATTATTAGCAGTATTATTTATTATATGCAGATTTATATTTGTTTTATTAAAAACAAGCTTAGATTTGCCCACCTGTCAGGTTTTAGACCATATGGGGCACAGCATGTGTATTAGGATATAACTCAGGTTTTAGACCACATTTTGTTATTATTGTTCATTTATTCGTTTGCTGGATAGTTTTGAAACAAATCTTTGCGCTTAACAAACTAAATTAATTATTTATAGGCTAATGGATGTCTGTGTGTACAAGGTTTCCCTATCCACAAGAGTGAAAGTTTTCTAGCTAGTGAAATGCTCAGTATTTCCACTTACACTTTACATCATGTAAATAGCAAATGCGCTATGGCGCGACGCAACCAGTGGTGGAAAGAGTACTGAAAAATCATACTTAAGTAAAAGTACCATTGTCTAAAAATGTAGTGCAAGTAGATTAAAAGTATCTGCTGTAAATATTACTCAAAGTATGAGTAGTGAGTATTACGCTGTGAAAAGCTGATGCACTTACGTGTAATTTATGCATATGTGTGTAAACGTAACATTCTGTAGTGCATTTCGTTATTGCCCAGCAGGCACACAACGTCATAAGACGTTAATATTAGGTTAGATTTAGGTTGTGATGTCAGGTGACCTAAATTCAAGGTCTAGTCAGCATCTAAGGACAATGCTATTTTGATGTCCAAGAACGACGTCAAATGATGTTGATATTTGGTCGATTTTAGGTTGTTAGAAAGTGACCAAAATCCAATGTCGAGCCAACATCTTAAACCAACATCATATTGATACTGACATTTAATACTGACATTTACTCATCAGGCATGGCAACCAAAATCCAACATCTGATAGACGTCAGAGTAAACATCCACACCACGTCAAGTTGTAACATTATCAGATGTTAATATTTGGTTGATTTTACGTTTGACGTTTTCTAATTCTCATAGATAAGGTAAAATAGAGTAGTGACTGCAGGTTACCAATACTGCACTAAAAAATGTACTCAAGGGAGAGTAAAAATACCCATTTTTAAAACTACTTAGTAAATTACAATTCCTGAGAAAAACATCTCCATTACAGTGATTTGAGTATTTGTAATTTGTTACTTTACACCACTGGACGCAACTGACTCTTAAAGGGAATGGGGATGAGGCTCTGATTGGTTTATTCTCAAAACACACCTATAAACTCATTAAGAAAATAAGCTCAACCCTGTTAGACCATGCGCCACGGCGCAAAGCGGATTTTTCCGTCCTTAAATTAGCAAAAGTGGATTCTGACACGCCCTACGCTTTGCACTTTGCGCGTGGATTGTCAAAATAGAGCCCAGAATGTGAAAACACATATCCTAAATAATAATAATAATAGATGTTAACAAAAAAAGTGCGAGGTAAAGAGTAACAGAGACTGCGATATCTGCTACCAGATCTATTTTCAGTCGTCAGACACCCACATGAAAATATACTATAGTCATTTACAGTGAAGACTATAGTGTGTTTTATTAACAATACTGACACCTCCAATAGTGATAGAGATCAGCTGAAATGTTGCTGGAATTGGTTTATATGTGTGGGCGATATATACTGCATCACCAAAAATGATTGAGGTCATGTCCATGTGTTGTGCCGAAAGTCCTAATATTGATTATTGTGACAGACCTAAGCAATATCAATGCTGAAACGATTGTGCAGCCATGTACTATAGTAATTTATATTAAGCCTATAGTGTGGTTTTGAACCGTACAATGCTAAAGGGCCATACAATGACTCTGAGTTCAGCTTTGAGAAATAAAACTAACCTGTTTGCTCCTCAGGATCTTCATGTTTCAGTGTGAACACTTCTGTAATCCTCAGACCTTCACTCTCCTCTTTAAGAGACGCCATCTTTATAATAGTGTGGCTGGATCTCGGTCACTTCGCCAGGAGGTTTTCTTTACTCTTTCCTTACTTTACTCTGTTGAAGAAGAGAAAATAACAGACTAAATCATCTTTTTTAAAAGAATCTACCAATACATTTAATATTACACGTTCATGAAAACAAAGACAGTTTGTAAACCTATCTTGATTGGGGTTTTTTTTTTTTCATAAAAATTGATGACATCAACAACAATAATAAACAAGTGAAATTAATAGTAATAATAATAAAAATAATAAGAGTACAGAGGCAAATTATCTAATTAAATGATATTTCCCTGCTGAAAAATCCAGCTTAAACCAGACTTGGCTGGTTGGCTGGTTTTAGCTGGTTGACCAGCCTGGTTTTAGAGGGATTTTGGCCATTTCCAGCTTGGTCTTAGCTGGTCAGGCTGGAAAATGACCAGCTAAATCCAGCTAAAACCAGCTTGACCAGCCTGGTTTAAGCAGGACATAGTTGGCTTTGGCTGGGCTCCCAGCCTGGCTAGGTGGTCAAGTTGGTTTTAGCTAGTCATTTTCCAGCCTGACCAGCTAAGACCAGGCTGGAAATGGCTGGAAACCAGCCTGGAAATGGCCAAAACCCCTCTAAAACCAGGCTGGTCAACCAGCTAAAACCAGCCAACCAGCCTAGGCTGGTTTAAGCTGTTTTTTTCAGTAGGGTTACAAAGTCCTTATAAAATTTCACAGTTTTAACACTTATTTTTGCTGTAAACATTTTGTAAAGTAGTAATTAAACCATTTACGTGACAAAGAAACTTAAGTAATGATGAAGTACATTTACATTTGTGAATATAATATTTACCCAATGAACAAAATAAACTGCCTATAAATTCTGTTGTGTTTGTCATGAGAAAAGTAACTAATTATATCACACATGGAAAAGTCAATGTTAAACTTACATTTTGATGAAAAATAGACGAATAAATCAGACCAAAACACATTGACATGTGGGCATTTGACAAAAAGATGCTCAATCGAGTCGATGCTTGAGTTACCGAAGACGCCATTTGAGTTAGGATTGCCGAATTTAGATACAATCTCATTCGCGGGGTAGATATTGCGCAACACTTCTAAATATAATTCTTTAACTTTGTTGGGAACACAACATTTGTTTTATAATATCTATTAAAGAATTCCGAAGACATTTTCCCCTCGGAGTGATTCTTTTCTTCGACTGAAACACGTTTCTTTTATAACCTTGATTGTATTGACAGTTTTGACAGTCAGATGACGTCAGCGCACGGCGATTCGATCGATTCAGTGAATCGTTTAGAGAAACATTTGATTCAAATGACTCTGAGCTTTGAAAAGCTGTTTTCCCTCAACTCTAATCGCCAGTGACTGAACTCATGTTTACTAACAGATTGACGATACAGAGAGACAAACGAGAAGCGCCTTTTCTGCTTGACGTGTGTGCTTTATAGTCGCACAAATTAAAAAATAAAAAGTTAGATAAAATATTACCATGCTATATTTAATGACAATTCCTTTGGCATCGCTTGTTAAATAAACTACAATATTGCTTGAACAGACTGAATGGATTTTTACCGCTTAAGTGTTTTGAAAACACAAACCTTCCTCTTGCTCAACCGCATACACGGGAGTGCGGCGCCGATTTATGACGTCATAGTCTAGTGCCAAAATAAGAGTCTAGCGCAGTGCAAAAAAATCGCCCTGTAGACTCAATAGGCTGCAGAACACACTTTGTTTGAATGAAAAGTTAAACAAATGCTTTAAATAAAAAATAAATAAATAAATAAAGCCTGTGTATGTAGTTGTAGTTTTTTTACTGGGACTCACTTTTTTAAAGTAATTTAAAAATGACTTGCGAAGACATCAAAGCAAAAGTATGATCTTCATCATTATTCATTAAATAATATCTCCATGTAACTAATTAATTTGCAATCAGAATCTACTCTCTAAAATGGTAAAACAGAGAGGGATTACTAACGTAAACACTTATAATCATGTACATGACTATTAATCATTTAATCACATTCGTTTGCACTCATTTGGGATTATTGTATGGCTGTTGCTCTGATTAACACCCATAATGTCTTGCACGTCTGCACCTCTTTCTGTCATCAGTAAAACTAATATAAATAATAATCAAATAATAAGTTATAATATGGAGACCCAACTGCTGCTCTAGGCAAAACACTCAAGTTGACAGTTAAACACGATTATTAAGTTACTATGGAAGATGGGACTTTTTGTTTATTGATTATATTATACTAATAGAAAAGTATAAACAAGCATGTTTTCATTTTTTTCCTTTTCAAAGCAACACGATTGCAACCACTATTATGCTACAGCTAATAAGTTTATCTTACAAGCCTGAAGTGTCTATCTAAATATTCAGAAGAAATGATGGTGGGCAGGCATAAATAGTAATAATAATAAATATAGCTGCAAGCAGCAATTATCGAGGTTGAAGGGTTTTAGTAGCGTACGGTTATTTATCAGTAAGGAATCCAGTAAGTAGCTTATTCGACAATGAAATATATAATTAGTGTATTAGTATTTAGTATCCATATTTTCAATTTCTGTCCAGAGAGGTCATGTTTTGATCCTCGGTTGGTCTCATGCAGTCAAGTAATGCGATTTCACAGGTCAGAGTTCACCAAGCTTGAACTTTCCAACTCTATGAAACTTGTCACACGAGCTTGCGTTTCCGGTCTGACGCATTCGCGTGCGTTTGAATGGAAGTCAATGGGGCGAAAAATCCAGTGTGACCGTGGCTTTAGAGCAAAGATGGACTGAGGATCGCCAATCTGCCAACAAATATGTGAGAATTATTGAAATGTTTAAAATCAATGTTCCTCAAAGAAAGACAGGAGGACATTTGAATGTTTCACCTTCAACAGTGCGTAACATCATTTTTATTAGATTCAAGGAATCTTGGGGAATTTCAACGCGTAAAACACAAGGGCACAAGCCTAAGCTGAACAACCGTGATCTCCGATCCCTCAGGCGGCACTGCATCAAGAATCCTCATTCATCTATAAGCGATATCACCACATGGGCTCAGGACTACTTTGGCAAATCTTTGTCAAGTACCATAATATGAAGTTACATCCACAAATGCCAGTTAAAACTGTTCTGTGCCAAAAGGAAGCCCTATGTTAACAGTAGGGTTGGGTATCGTTTGGGGTTATTTCGATACCGGTGCTAAATCGATACTTTTAAAACGGTACCGGTACCAAAACAGTGCCTGAACCGATACTTTTGAGCCACAAAATGATGGTGGATGACTCTAGGAAAAACCTTTTACTTGACAAAATCTTTTAAAAAAATAATTTTAATAGAAGAATACAATTAAAGTTTAAAGTAAACATCAATTCATATGTTATATATTAGAATTACATTAATATATTTACTTTGATCATTTGTTGGTTAGCTTGAGTTTAAGATTTGCATTATGAAATTACATTAGCTTACTACTAACCTGTGGAAAGGCTGTCATCAAAATACTGAACTCCTTTTCTCTAGGGTTGGGGCTTGTGACTATGTTTACATGGTTATCAGTAATCTAATGATTTGGCTTAATCTGAATAAGACAATAATATGATCAAGGTGTTAGCATGAGGTGCTTTTTGAATGTTCCTTTCATGATGCTGTCTAACATGTTATAGTCAGTGGTGGTTCTAGACCAGAGAAACTGGGGGGTAAAATGTTATATATAACTAGTAAAATTTTAAGCACTGACTGTCACCATGGGGAAGATAAAAAAGTAGATATTAGAAATGAGTTAGTTAAACTATTATGTTTAAAAATGTGTTGTAAATAAATCATGCGTTGAAGACGGAAATCAAAAATGAAGGCAAAACTAAACGAGTTGAATATGACTTACATGAGCGTGACTGATAACTACATTTACATCTGTTACATCTGTTACATCTGTTCTTTGGTACTTGCCGACTGTTTGTAAATTTAATACTGCATTTCCTAATGTAAAACTAGGTACACTAGATTTCTGAACTAGGCTAATGCGTGCAGCACCGTCACTGACAGAGAGAGCAAGTACTCGTTACACCTAGAGCGTGCAGAGAGAGACCTCGGTCATATCTCTGCAGTCTGCCTCCGATGGCTGATCTCGCTTCTTTGTAGCGTTCTGACACAAAAATACGCGTCCAAATTTAGGGGAGCCAGAGATGGGGGGGGGGGTGGGGGGGTGGGGGGGCAAGCTTGTTGACACTGGGACTGGTGGAAGAGTGCTCTTTTAATGGAATTTGATACCGCACGTTAAATAGAAAGAAAAAAACCCTACGCATTTCGCGACGCAAAGGTGTCAATAAGTTTGATGTGTTTCCCCCTTACACGCAACTATTGTAAAGCATCTGCTTCACGATGCAGTGTTAAAATCCTTGCTTTCTAAAATACGCTTTAGAACGCTTAGTTTAAACAAATTTGATGAACACGATCATGCGTGTTGATCTGAAGAGAGTCGCTCTCGCTCACTGAATGTGCTGTACTGCGTGCGTCTGTTCCCTAAGCAGCATGAACAAACACCTGACATCGCCTGTCCGTATTGCTCAAAGTTGTTTAGGATTAAATGTTTAGAGATGGTGTGACAACGCGTACCTATGTGTGCCTTTGATGCACCCCTTGATGCTTCTTACATCCTTGTCGCAGCATCAGTAGCACCGAAAATATGCATCGAAATCCATATGCTGTTTTGAGACCGGTTCATACCGGTTACAAAGGTACCGGTGCTATAATGGCACCGGGTTTCGGTACCCAACCCTAGTTAACAGTGTCCAGAAGCGATGTCGACTTCTCTGTGCTCGGAGGCATCTGGGATAGAACATAATGCAGTGGAAATGTGTAATGTGGTCAGATGAATCAGTATTTCAGGTATTTTTGGGAGAAATGGATGCCGTGTGTCCTGGACCAAAGAAGAAAAGGAAAATCCAGACAGGAACAAGTCTAAAAACCAGGGTCTGTCAAGAGGGTTGTGTCAGCACCTGAGATCCAGGCACTTCTGTGATGAACCATTAGCCGCGTTTCCACTATCGCGCCTAAAGCGAGCGAGCCAGGGCGAGCCAAGGCCAGTCGCGTTTCCACTATCACTTCCGGGGCGTAATCGGGCAAAAGCGGGGCTTCCTTGGGGCCAGCGTCCGGCCTTTTTCGGCCTGCCGAATACCTTGGGCCAAGGAGGGCCAACTGGGGCTTCGGGGCGGGGAATACGTACAAAGGCGGAGTTTTCCTGTCAGGTAAAGAGGAGACAAGATGCTTTCTTCCCTTACATTTGTTTTGCTATCGCGATTGATCAACTCACTCGCCTTGCAGCCAAAATCTTTGTTCGAAGTAAATGCCGCCGAACTCGAATGTCCTGATCCAGGGATCGCTGTCTGGCCTTACACCAACAGACCACAAACAGTACAAAAGCAATCGCTTCGGTGTTCTCCATCTTCCAGCTCACGTAGTGACGCCAGGTTGTGTTTGTGGTTATAATTTGAGTTTTTTGTTCCCGCTGAAGTGGGCGGGTTGTGTGACGGGTTGTGTGACGTTTAATTCGGGGGACATTCTGGGGGCGGTGTTTGCGTGACGCGCTGCGAGCAACTAGCCCGACAGTGGAAACGCGACATGATTTCGGCCTCATTTCTCAACCTCCCGGGCCATTGGCCCGGCCTGACCCGATTAAAGCCCTGGCTCGCACTGGCCCGATAGTGGAAATGCGGCTAATAATGCTGAAAAGTACAGATGTTTTAGAGCACAATATGCTGCATTCTTTTCCAGGGACACCCATGCATATTGCAACAAGACAATGCAAAACCACATTCTGCACACATTACAAAGTCCTGCCTGTGGAGGAAGAGGATACAGGTACTTGACTGGCCTGCCTACAGTCCCAACCTGCCTCCAATAGAGAGGAAAATGTGACAATGAAGACCCCGTACTGTTGTTCACCTTAAGACTTGTTTGCAGAAAGAATGGGACAAAATTACTCCTGAAACACTTCATCACTTGGTGTCTTCAGTCCCTAAACGCCTTAAGTGTTGTAAAAAAGGAATCGCAACATTACAAAGTGGTAAATTCATTACTGTGACAAACTAAGTTGATTGTCCTGGCCATTTTTTAGAGTTTAGAGGCAAACTCAAACGCTTTAGTGCCATAAACCCTTACCTTGACCTTGCCACAGTTATCAGAGACTTGCTCTGAGTTGAGGTATTGAGGGAGAATGAATACCACATGGCCTGGTTGTTGGGTGAGGGGTGCTGTTTATTATATCTGGTAAGTCATACATATAAGTGTCTGATCGATCTCAGACGCTACACCTGGCAGTGTGTAAGTTGAAGTTCCTTTTCTGAGCGAAACTCTTTCCACACCGGGGACATACAATCTGTTTTGTGTGAATCTTCATGTGCTGGCTTAGGTAGTCTTTACGTGTAAAACCCTTTCCGCACTGATCGCATATAAACGATTTATCATTTGTGTGAATCGTCTTGTGCTCTTTAAGGTTATCTTTACGCGTAAAACTCTTTCCACACTGGTCACATGTAAAAGGTTTCGCTCCGGTGTGACAAATAACGTGATTCCTAAGGTGAAACTCTTGCGCAAAACTCTTTCCACATTGGACACACGTGAACGGCTTCTCTCCAGTGTGAATATTCATGTGGCGAATTTGGGAGGTTTTACATTTAAAGCTTTTACCACACTGTGTGCAGTTGTAAGGTCGCTCCCCGGTGTGAATCCTCATGTGGTAATCAAGGCAGTTTTTCTGCGTGTAACTCTTCCCGCATTGCGAGCAAGTGTAAGGTCTCTCTCCGGTGTGAATTCTCATGTGGATTCTAAGGCGTTCTGTTTCAGTGAAACTCTTTCCACATTCTTGGCAGGTGTACGGTCTCTCCCCGGTGTGGATTTTCATGTGTTTCTTAAGCAGATCTTTACTAGCGAGGCTCCTTCCACACTGTTGGCAGGCGAATGGTTGCTCTCCGGTGTGAACTCTGATGTGCTTTTCACATTTTTTCTTTCGATCAAAACTCTTTGGACAATGAGGGCAGGTGTACGGCTTCTCTCCGGTGTGAACGGTAATGTGAAATTTAAGGGTTTGGAACTGCGTGAATGTCTTTCCACAGTGCTGGCAGGGAAACGGCTTCTCTCCGGTGTGAACTCTCATGTGCACTTTAAGGTTTTGTTTGTGAGTGAATCTCTTTCCACACTGATCGCATGTTGCAAGCTTCTCTCCTGTGTGAACTCTCATGTGGACTTTAAGGTTGCTTTTTTGACTGAAGCGTTTTCCACAATGACAGATGAAAGGTTTGGTTTTCTTCGCCTTTTTACGCGAAGTGTTTCTAGTTATCGTGGGTTTTTCTTCAATGAATAAAGCTTGGTGTTCCTCATTCTGATCTTTCTCTACAAATTCATTCAGGTTCTGAGTCTCTCCTTTCAGCACCATCAGCCCTAAAGTGAAAAAACACAAGTTAACCCCAATTTAAAGGCATAAAATGGCGCACATGAAGATTTGTATTGAGTGCAACAGGGCTCAATATTGGGTCCTCTGCTTATCACCTAGTAAAAGCTTAACTATTAGTGTTTATTGTTAAGCCAGTGATACATTTTCCAATAGTATCTGGATGCGGCCTTTATGAAGCAAGCTGTGATTTGCATCGCTCAGAGATGCAATGTCAGACACAATGCACTCAATGGAGCTAGTGACGTCACTGTGAGGGGTAGGGTTAGGTGAACGCATTAAAAAGCATTATATGCAGCTTAGATTGCACCTATACCGGGTCTGCAGCCAGACCCCTCTCACATTTTCATTCATTCATTTTCCTTCAGCTTAGTCCCTTATTTATCAGTGGTCGCCACAGCTGAATGAACGACCAACTATTCCGCCGTATGTTTTAAGCAGCGGATGCCCTTCCAGCCACATCCCAGCACTGGGAAACAACCATACACACTCATTCACACACACTCACACACTACGGCCAATTTAGCTTATTCAATTCACTCTACAGCGCATGTGTTTCAACTGTGGGGGAAACTGGAGCATGCGGAGGAAACCCGCGCCAACACAGGGAGAACATGCAAACTCCACGCAGAAATGCCCACTGGCCCAGCTGGGACTCCAACCAGCGACTTTCTTGCTTTGAGGCTACAGTGCTAACCACTGAACCACCGTGCCACCCTAGTGATACATTTTTTTTACATATAATTTTAAATTCCATGCTTCGAAAGATGAAAGTGTTTTCTTAAAGATTTGGTCTAATGCAATACATGGTGTGGGGTGGTCTAATGTAAACGTTAGCTAGCAACACTCAAAGTTTAATGTAAAATGAGAAATTAGTATTTAAAGCAGGGGTCACCAATCTCGGTCCTGCAGGGCCGGTGTCCCTGCAGGGTTTAGCTCCAACTTGCCTCAACACACCTGCCTGGGTGTTTCAAATATACCTAGTAAGACCTTGATTAGCTTGTTCAGGTGTGTTTGATTAGGGTTGGAGCTAAAATCTGCAGGACACCGGACCTCCAGGAACAAGTTTGGTGACCCCTGATTTAAAGGATTAGCATAGCAGAGCCTACCGCCAGTGTTGCCTACTGTTTTCAACAAAAAGGCGCTAAGCTCTGCCCGAAAAGTCGCTAGATTACGTCATACGTCAATTTACATATTACCGACCTCATCATGTTCATTCGTTTCTGTGTTTAACAGCCTATGATTAATAAAGGAGTATTATTTATATTTGCACTACGCTTTATGTAAGCATGTCAATTAAACTTAATTTATTTCTGTCTGAATACAGTATATCAGGGATCACCAAACTTGTTCCTGGAGGTCCGGTGTCCTGCAGATTTTAGCTCCAACCTTAATCAAACACACCTGAACAAGCTAATCAAGGTCTTACTAGGTATATTTGAAACATCCAGGCAGGTGTGTTGAGGCAAGTTGGAGCGAAACCCTGCAGGGACACCGGCCCTTCTGGACCGAGATTGGTGACCCCTGCAGTATATCATTATAGATGTGTAGTGAATTTGCAGTAATCTCTCAGACGTAATAAACTCAGACAAGTTCCGAAACGGTCACTAAAAATCTGTGATTGTGTACAAGAAAAGAATAAACGGTCAAATTAAATTGTTAATTTTTAAACAGAGGAGAAGCAGATTGGTTTGACTGTACAATGGAAATACCTCACGCTCGCGGTGCTAAATCATTTCCCGTCGATAAGCAGAGGGCCCGATCTGCTCTAATGGCCCATTTCCACTGAGTGGTACAATACGGTACGGGTCGGTACGGCTCACCTTTATCAGGCTTGCGTTTCCACTGCCAAAAGGGTTCTAATGGTACCCTTTTGGTGGGCGTGGTGTACGACAGAAAGTTTCCGACGACGTCATTCTTACTCAAGGAAATGTCTACAGTACAGCTGTACAGGTCATTTACATATCATATGAGAAGCACTTCTCACAAAACAGATGCTTTACACACGTAAATACTAAAATGTTCATTACTAACCTTTCTATGAATATGAGTCGATTTATAACAGCAGATCAATGAGTGCGAAATAGCCTACTGTAACGTCTGTAATTATATAAAATAAATAAATAAATGCAACATATATGAACACATACAGACCCTTACAGTCTCTGATTTGTTATCAATTACAGAAAAACTACACACAGCAGACATTTAGTCCTTATTTGGGGTCAAAAACGACATGCAACATATAGCTCACAGTCAGTGCAAACCCCCCAATCTTCAGCAGCACATGTAACCTCTTGTTAGAGACCAATTCCGTCATTTCGAGTTCATAATAGCCCAAAAGGCGATGATAATAGTTAAACATGGTAGTTTGTTCATGGTTTAGGTTGCTAAAAGATTCATTGGCTCCTTCGTTTTTCCGGCTTCTCCTTTCTTTTTTCACGCTTCACTCTCTCGTTTGTCTCTTTCTGAAAAGATCGGATCTCAGAGCGCTTTAATAATCACGCAAAATTATTATCATCAGTGCAAGAAGTTCGTTATTTCAAACATAGAAATCTTTCTGGAGAAAGCGAAAGCGCTCGCACTTTTAGACGGGCTCGTAAAACAACAACAGGGCACGGCAGATTTTGTTACTCTTGGCTTTTTGGCTGTTCATCAAGATGACGACAAGGTTTGTTTGAGCTTGGGTCGACCGTGGCTTGTTATATGTATATATTTTTACGGTGTAATGTCTCGGCTGTGTTTTTAAAAATGGCGGTTCCTTTGTTAACGGAGAGAAGATTTTTTCAAC
>NC_079438.1:2822698-2835198 GCF_903798145.1 Danio aesculapii | reverse complement strand
TACGTTCACTTGCTTCATTCACACATGGAATTCACTTCTCAATAGATGTGGATTTGCGTAATGGGAGGGGCGTCTGTCTGCCTGGTGACTCCAGTTTTGTAATGGTTGATTTGATCAAGAGCACAGGTCTCAAACTGGATTCCTGGAGGGCCGCAGCTCTGCACAGTTTTGCTCCAACCCTAATCAAACACAGCTGATCCAACTAATCAAGGTGTTCAAGTCTACTAGACACTAGTAGTCTTGAACACATGGATTATTTGGATCAGCTATGTTTGATTAGGACTGGAGCAAAACTGTGCAGAGCTGCGGCCCTCCAGGAATCCAGTTTGAGACCTATGATCAAGAGAGTAGATGTGCTTTATGTGGTCGATAAAGGCTGAAAATAGCGTAATTTTTTTGTTTAGCTCCAGATATGGACCTATCAGAGGTGCAACCAGCTCTGCGAGTTCCTAAACTCCTCCAGAAGTTGCAGCTGGATAACGAAGGCTTTTATTGGTTCTTCCAACAGAGCTGGTCCCAGTTTGATAAGCTGTTGTCCAATGTCAGCAGGAGGATTTCCCCTCAAGACTCTAACAACAGGCGCTACGTCATAATCACGCCCCTACAAGAGCAAGCTCCTGATTGGTTAAGGCAGCGCGAATGTCCAAATTCATACAAATCATGCTAATCGCGTCAAGGACCCAAAGTGCTCAATTCGCATCACCTCATTCGCATGAATCGCGCTGCAGGATGTCTGATCACATTTTTCAATTGACTTAACATGTAAATCGCTTACGATTGAAGCTTCTCATCCGCGTCTGGTGTGAACGCACCATTAGAATGTTTTTTGTGTGTTTTCTTGTGGACCAATTTTTAAAAAGTAGAAGAGGCTGATTTCATAAAAATGAAATGTGTGGACAGGGCCTTACATGAACATTAACAGTCTGCTGGTTTAGTTTTTTAATCTCAAATTGAACTTGAGCAAAGTTCCTGTGTCTGTTCTTCAGCGTGGAGCCTCTTGTGAGTGTTGAAGCTCGTTTTATGACTGAAACTCTTTCCGCAATCATAGCATATAAAACATTTCTCCTATGAGTGCATCCTCATATGCTTACTAAGAGTATATTTACGAGCGAAACTCTTTCCACACTGACCACAACTGAACTGCCTCTCTCCAGTGTGACTGTTCATGTGAGCGTTAAGGGATGTTTTACGTGTAAAGTGTTTCCCGCACTGTTGGCAATTGTAAGGTTTCTCTCCGGTGTGAGTTTTCATGTGGTGTTTAATGCTTTGTATTTGAGAAAAACTCCTTCCGCACTGTTGGCACGAGAATGGTTTCTCTCCGGTGTGAATTCTCATGTGTATCTCAAGTGCTTGTTTTAATCGGAAACTCTTCTGGCACTGAGGGCAGGTGAAAGGCTTCTCTCCGGTGTGAACGGTAACGTGCTCTTTAAGGACTTGCAATTGCCGGAATCTCATCCCACAGTGTTGGCAGGCGAACGGCTTCTCTCCGGTGTGAATCCTCATGTGGATGTCAAGGTTTGACTTCTGACTGAAGCTCTTTCCACACTGAGTACAGGTGTAAGGCTTCTCTCCTGTGTGAATTGTAACGTGAATTTTAAGGGTCTGCGACTGATTGAATCTCTTTCCACACTGTTGGCAAATGTAAGGCTTCTCTCCAGTGTGAATTCTCATGTGGACTTTAAGGTGATGTTTCTGAGTAAAGCTCTTTCCGCATTGAGGACAAGTGCAAGGTGTCGATTCTCTTTTGTGAGTTTTCATGTGGGATTCAAGTTTTAATTTACTAGTGAATCTTTCCCCGCATTTACAGCAGGTAAAGCAACCGTTAGACCTTGTCTTCTGAGCTTTTTTACATGACAAAGTGTTTTCTGTCTTAGTAGATATTTCATCAGTCATTAACTCTTGGTGTTTCTCAAACTGATCTTCCTCTTCCATTTCATTCAGTTCTTGAGTCTCTTCTTTCAGCACCATCAGCTCTAAAGAGAGGAAGAAATACAAGTGAATTTCAGTATCAACGGCACAAAAAAAGACAACACTAAAAGCAATTCGTGCAACAACATGTGAAATCTTAAAAGCACTAAGGTCACGTTTACACTGTCAGGTCTTGATGCCCAATTCTGATTTGTTGCCCATATCTCATTTTTTTGGCTGTCCGTTTACTTGTTCTTTTAATTGTGACCCATATCTGATTCTTATGTTTACACTTGCCATACAATTTACAATGTTGCACATGTGTAAAGGCAAGGTTCTAGCATCTGCGCCACACTAGCCACGATGGAAAAAAACTGCCTTGCTTTTAGCTCAGCGAAATATGCGAAGTTCGCCCAACTTTAAAATGATTTTGAGGCGGGTGGCGGATGAGAAGGGAAAGGGCCGTCATCGCAGCTTACACATCTGGTTTATATATGTCCTCCACCATTCAGAGGAATCTGTGGGTATGAGAGAGATCTCAGGTCTGGTGGAAGTAAATTGTGGCAGGCTTTAATGAGGACCAGTGGGTCCGAAATTTTAGGATGATCAAACCAACATTTGATATGCTGTGCCAAAGCTTGTCCACATACTTGTCCTACGATCGTTTCGTTGGGTCATCCCTTTGGAGATGCGCATCGGGGTTGCGCTCTGGTGGCTAGCAACAGGTGCAGACTGGCACATTGGCACATCTGTTTGGCATTAGCATAAACCTCTGTTGTTGTCATACCTGCCAACACTCCCGTTTTTCCCGGGAGTCTCCCGTATTTCAGACCCGTCTCCTGTTTTGTTCTGTCTCCCGAAAACTCCTGGAATTAACCCCCCTCCCCCCACTCCTCAGCTTTTTGGTACAGTCTATAACACCCCTGGATCGCTAACATTGGTCGACAAATTCGTAATTTCCAGCATGCCACTCTCTGCACCTCACCTAATGTTGGCAGGTATGGTTGTTGTTGTTTATAGCATCGGCCTCTCCACACACACTTCCTTCTACATCATTAAACCGCTGAGAAGTTCCACATTGTCGCAAGTTTAATGACGTACAAAACAGAATGCCTCAATAAATCCGATCTGCCTTTTTACATGATAGTCGCATTGTCACATATACGATTTATATATGATTTATTTCCACATATGAAGGAGGCCTGAAACCGATCTCTGAATATCCGAATGCATGCGTTCTTTTCGTGTTTACACGGTCATAGAACAGATCCGATTTGTGTCACATATGAGCAAAAAATCTGAATCGGGTCACATTTAACTGGCAGTGTAAACGGGGCCTAAGATAATGAAAGAGGAGTTACATGTAATCTCAGAACGTCTTAATATTTTAAACTCGCTGATAGTTTCCCAAACTGCTTACCTCCTGACACAGGATAACTGGTTTATTATAGATCAGCACCCAATCTACAAGTGCCGTTTCATCCCTTTTCTCTTGCTATTAAAGCATCAGAAAACTATTGGTCTATAATCTTCGATAATGTGATATTTGTGTTGTCGTTTGCGTACGAGCACCATCATTGTTCTTACGAGGCCACAACCACTTTCTTTGTATAATAAAATACAAAAGTGTGGTCAGCACCAATAGACTGGTTGGTGCGCCGACATTTAGCACCGTGGTGCTCACAGTGACCAGAGTTTGAATCCTGGCTCAAGGTTCTTTGCAGATGCTTCCCCTCTCTCTGTTCCCTATTGACCTTATTTTTCAATGAGGAAGTGCGCACGTTTTAGCGATTGTTTTAGAACTTCCGATTCAGCTGCCAATGGAGAAATGACTAGGAATAATAAACGGCAGAAAACGTTCAAACTACTTACTCTACAAACAAATGTTTGCATGACTACACAGACAAAGTAGAATAATATAATAAGAATATATCAGTTTGCAACACTAAGCAGCAAAACGAGCTGTTTTTAACGTTTAAAAATGAATGGAAGTGAATGAGACCGGAAGTCTCGACCCAAAATGATTCAAATGGCTGCGCCTACTTGTACGTGGAGAATAAGGTGAATACTTTCCTGTCTGTAACCTCCAGTGTCCTATCCTAATTAAAGGTGAAACCCCCTAAAAATAATTATAAAAAAATTAAATAAAAAAGAGAAAACAAGACCATCGATTCAACGAGCAAAATTATGGAGTGCCACAGGGCTCAGTATTGGGACCTCTCCTTTTGTCATGGACTATGTTTTTATAGAGGAGTCCATTACTGTTAGTTGTTACTGGTATGGCAATTACATGGGTTTAGAGAGCCCAAGCCCCTTAGTCCCTTTATTAATTAGAGATCGCCACAGTGGAATGAACCGCTAACTTATCTAGCATATGTTTTACGCAGCGGATGCCCTTCCACCTGCAACCCATCACTGGGAAACACCCATACACTTTCATTCACACACATACACTATGGCCAATTTAGTGTATTCAATTCCTCTATAGCGCATGTGTTTGGACTGTGGGGGAAAACGGAGCACCCGGAGGAAACCCACGCCAACACAGGGAGAACTTGCAAGCTCCACGCAGAAATGCCAACTGACCCCTCCTAGGCTCGAACCAGCGACCTACTTGCTACCTCAGCGCTACCCACTGCGCCATCGCATGTTGGAATCTACAGCCATTAGGTTCGAACTAAGTTTCTTATGGAGGGCAGGGCTCGAAATTAACCTTTTGGCTTGGTAGCACCGGTGTTCCTAACTTAAAAAATGTAGGCACACCAGCCAAAATTTAGGAGCACCCACCAAAAATTATGAGCACAGTTACAACAAGATTTATACGAACAGATTCATTGCATTTGAAATCAACTTCAGTCAAAACTAACAAAAAAATCTGTATGCGCCCACCGGCCCTGCACACACTGCTTGACGTGATTGAAATTGACAGTTGACGTGAAATTGAAATTGACAGTTGACAGAAATTGAAGTTAACAACAAGAGCAGGGGTGCGTGTGAAAAGGGGGATCGGTAAAATGAGGTGCCGGATGCGGCTTATTCCGGCAGAAATTAAGCCCAGCTAGAGGGTCATTGGGAAGGCCTACAGTGCAGCCTATTTCACACACATGTACATCTCGTCAGCCTAAGTGACTTGTGACACTGTCAGCGTGCCAACAAACAGGAAGACAGCTATTCTTGCAGTTTAAACAATGTGGAAAAAGCAGGTTGTGCATTCTAAGATATCTTCTTATCACATTAATATTTTTGTTCCTTAAAATATTGACACTCCTTAATAGGCTTTGTACTTTAGTCAGTGATCCCGGAGCACCGACACCAGTTCTGTCACTTCACCATCACTTAGATATTTTTCCTAGTATTAAAAATCGCTTCGTTCTGTTCGAGAATAAAACAGTCTGAGGTAAAGATGTTAAAAAAAGTTTCCTCAGATGCTCGGTTAAAAAATGGATCACCTTTATTATTTTTACCTTGATTTTTTATGATGAATTCAGTCATTTTCCTTCGGCTTAGTCCCTTTATTCATCAGGGGTTGCCACAGTGGAATGAACCACCAACTTATCCAGCATATGTTTATATAACATATGTAACATGTTATGTTAAATGTAACATTAAAATGATGGTGATCTGGATAATTGTATCTCCTGTATTCTATTTCTTTTCAGTGTTGACTAGTAGAGGCTGTACGGTTTACTCGACAAGACATGCACATCTCTAGTCTTTACGACTGTGATACTGGATTGTGATTTGGATTTGCAAAACAGGCGGCACGGTGGCTCAGTGGTTAGCACTGTCGCCTCACAGCAGGAAGGTCGCTGGTTCGAGTCCCGGCTGGGCTAGCTGGGTTTCCTCCGGGTGCTCCGGTTTCCCCCACAGTCCAAAGATATGTGGTACAGGCAGGGGCATAGCGGACATTTTAAAAGTGGGGGGACAGCTGTATGAGTTTATAGGTTTATATAGTTATTATTCACCTGTTTCTAAAGGGTCTGTCTCTAAAAGTGAGGGGGACGGATCCCCCCTGGTTGCTATGCCCCTGGGTACAATTGAATTGAAGGAACTAAAATGGCCGTAGTGTATGAATGCGTGTGTAAATGAAAGAGTGTACTTGGTCGTGGCTGGAAGGGCATCCGCTGTCTAAAACATATGCTGGAATAGTTGGCGGTTCATTCCGCTGTGGAGAACCAATATAAATAAGGGACTAAGATGAAGGAAAATGAGTGAATGATAAAACATCTGCAAATATTTTCACACTCGGCTGTTCCTGTGTCCCAGGTTGAGTTATTTTAAGTATAATGCTCAGGAATTTAGGAATCGACTGATTTTTCCCAATTTACCATGTGGCATGCCGTAAATGCAGACATTTATTCGAATGTGCGAGTTAATCTGTGAGAAAGAAAATTAACCTGTTTGTTCCTGCGGATCTTCAAGTTTGACACTGAATGTTTCTTCAATCTTCAGGTCTTCACTCTCCTCTTTAATAAACGCCATCTTTATAACAGTGTGGAGATCAGTCGCTTCCGCAGGAGTTTCCCTCAGTGTTTGGACACTTTATCCTGTTTAAAATGAGAACAATGAACAGAAATAAAGAAATCTACACTCAATCTGCGTCTCAATCAGTTCTCTAATTCACTATTCAGTGCACTACTGAGGGAGTCAGACTGAGGGAGAAAGAATGGCCTTATATCACAGGCCTGTTGCACAAAACAAGTTGGGTTTTTACCCAGGTAAGTTTACCCACGTTTAGTTTGATTAAACTTTTGCTCCAAAATAAACCCTTTCAAGCCTTTTAAAGAATTGTTTTAGGGCCAAAAAATAAATAAATATCTATCTATCTATCTATCTATCTATCTATCTATCTATCTATCTATCTATATATATATATATATATATATATAGATATAGATAGATATATATATGGATTAAGCTGTGATTTTCAAACTACCCCAGCTGAATTTAGCAGGCTAAAGTAAGGTAAGTTAAGTTACTATGGAACAACCAGGCTAGGATTAATCCTAGTGAATTATCAGTTAATTTCACTGTCAATGCTGCTAGAAATGAATGAGGTTTAAAGTCACTTCATATTCCTGGCTATTTGCATATATTTTCCAGCTTTACGTATTAAAATATGTTTAACCGTATAAGCAATAACAGTATATACGTTCAACATGGTCATTTTAGATTTCTGTGTAGCACAGAGATGGATCAGAGAGTGATTATAAAAAATAAATAAATGGGTGATTAGTCCTGGACCCTAAGCTTTTTCTGCTGGGCTTATACCCAGAGGACTCAAATTATAGTAGAAGCGAACAATTAATTATAGACCTCAGCTTGATTTATGCCAAAAGATGTGTAGCATTGCTATGGACAAAGATGCAAAGACCAAACGCTACTCAATGGATAAGACAAATCGTCACCTTGGAGTTTTAAGGTTCTATCTGCGTTTTGAATGATTTGGAGATATCGAGCTTCAAAGATTTTGCATTCCATAGCAAACAATATGTGTGTAACATTTGTTCTTTAAATAAAAATTCTTAAAATGTAAACAACTTATAAAAAAAAACCCATAATGTAAATAAGTTGTCATTTAATAAGAATATGTCAACTCAATTTTGACAAATGTCAGATAGAACCTTATAACTCTAAGGTGACGATATGTTGTCAAGCCTGCCATTAGAAATAATAACTTAAATACTAAAAGATAAACAGCGTGCATTTGAAAACATAAGGAGTCCTTTCATTAGTTATGTCAATGGAGTGGAATTAATAGAGGAAGAAGTTGTTGAATCGTTTTGGTGGACAATGCAGTTCTGTATTGATACATTCTTCAATATATATTTGCTGTGCCTAGTACTCAGTATGATTATAATTGTCATGTTTGAATAGATTACCATTAACGACAAATAGAGGAGCAGTTTTACTTTTTATTTATTTGTTCTTGTTTAGTTTTTAATATATATATATATATATATATATATATATATATATATATATATATATATATATATATATATATATATATATATATACATATATACATATATATATATATATATATATATATATATATATATATATATATACATATATATATATACATATACATACATATATACATATATATACATATATAGACATATATACATATATATATAAATATACACATATACAATATATATATATATATATATATATATATATATATATATATATATATATACACACATATATACATACATATATATACATATATATATATATATATATATATATATATACATACATATATATACATATATATATATATATATATATATATATATATATATATATATATATATATATATATATATATATATATTCTCATATTTGGTATAATTTGTAAATGCAACAAGGTTAATGTTGTAAAAGACGTTTGTAAAATGTTGTATTTCAATGTGTACGAACTGAAAACGAAAATAAAAATATTATGGAAATAAAATGGATGATTAGATTGATGTTAATATAATAATAAATTCAATATCCTGACCAAAATTAAAAACCTAAATGAAAGCGACATATAGATTATGACTAGGCATGGGCCGGTACAAGAATCAGAATTAGAATCAGAAAGGGCTTTATTGCCAGGTATGTTCACACATACGAGGAATTTGTTTTGGTGACAGAGCTTCTACAGTGCAACAGGATTACAGAGACAGGACAAAAAACAGATAATAAATATATTTTAAAAAATAGAAGTAAGTAGTGAATGCAAATATACAGATTGACAAGTGTATGTACATGTTTATTACTATATACAATGTTATATGTGCAGCTGTTATGTGCAAATTGGCATGTAAAGTGTGTGGTTAAATAAGTGTATATGTGTATAAAAGTGTATAGCAAGTAGTGATGTTGGTTTCGCAATTATTATCATCAAGTGTTCATGAGATGGATTGCCTGAGGGAAGAAACTGTTTCTGTGTCGGGCTGTTCTGGTGCGCAGTGCTCTGTAGCGTCGACCAGAAGGTAAAAGTTCAAAGAGGCAGTGTGCTGGGTGTGAGGGGTCCAGAGTGATTTTGGCAGCCCTTTTACTCGCTCTGAATAAGTACAGTTCTTGGGGAGTAGGAAGGGTTGTACCAGTGATTCGCTCAGCAGTCCGAACTATTCGACGTAGTCAAGATTCTGACGGTATGATAACCTTGGATAAAAAATATCACGGTATAGTGCTCACTGCTCTATTTTTTCCCCTTTGAAAACAATATATTCTATTTTTTTTTTTAAGATTTATGATATTTTGGAGCAGTAAACATGTCAGGCTGTCTTCATTTGTTTCAAAAACACAGATTTCTTTACAGTTTAAAATGGCATCTTTGGATATCTTTGTCTGCTGGAGCTACTGTTGTCCTAAAAAAAAAAAAAAAAAATATATATATATATATATATATATATATATATATATATATATATATATATATATATATATATATATATATATATAAAAATTAAAAAAAAATCTTACTCATACTTTAGAAACGGTATTACAGAAAATCTTGACTTTTCCAAAACCGCTGTATGGTATTCGTCCCATGCCTAATTATGACCAAATAAAATAGATCAAATAAATTAATTAGCTCAATATTGGTCAACTAAGCCCTTGCAATTAACCTTCACCAAAAATGACCTTAACGTCAACTAGTTACGTTTAAGTGCAAACGAATTGGTCTGCAAACGAATTGGTCAGAATGTTTCACCTCTTCATACGATTAGTAAACCGTATTTTGTATGTACATTTATATATTTAGTTTTACAAATTTAACCACTGTTGTCATTACTATATTAATATCACTAAATTCATTCATTTTTATTATTATTTTCTCATGTTTTTGCAACTATTCTGTTACTGGTGGATAGTATCAATCCAATGTATCTGTTTATGTTAATATTTCTTGTAATGTTCAACTAGTTTTCTTTAAAATATATCTAAAAAGGGAATCATTTGAGAAAAGGTGGACGTTTTTATTTATTTATATTTGTAAAGCTCTGTTTTTCTCATCTCTACTCCCCAGTCATCGAATTCCTGTTTACTGACAGATTCACGATTGAGGTAAAGTTGGTTTTATATTCGCACATATGTCAGTGACAACTTGTGACATGGTCCCTGTTTTGTTTACCATGGTACTTTGAGTCTGAAATCTCATCTAAGTAGGACTTGAAAACAACAATACTATTTATTTGACTGTGAACAATGTTGTGTTTTGATAAGATGATTTCCCTGTTTAGAATTAGCAAATAATTATAAAAAACAAGTTATATTAAGTTATTTTAGGAGAAAGTCTGAATGTGCGAATATAAAACCAACTTTACCTCAATATATTCACGATTCACAGAGAGGTTAAATTAATCTTGTTTTGTTTATGTCAGACAAACATTCTAATTTTCCATATTAATATCGAACATTGTTTTGAAATATCGTTGTTAATATTGTTGACAAATATTTAATAACGTCGTAAAAGGAAAATGTAACCGTGACTGAATGTTTGCTTCGATATAAAAGCTTAAAACCTTTAAAGTACAAACCTGCTTCGGGATCGCAAACACGGGAGCGGGCGCGGCCTTATGATGTCACAACTCACACCAAAATAAAAGTCCTACACGCTTTAGACATTTAATAACGGAGGTGGGGGGTGGGGGGGGAGCACAAATAATAAAGCAATGCGTTTGTTTTAAGAGATAAACCACAGATTCATGACATATTTAATGACACTAAACAGAAAAACATTTAGAGACTGTCAAAATACAAATAAAAAAGCATGACATTCATATTCATTGAAATGAAATCAATTCTATTAATTGCATATTTATTTTGTTAATTATATTCATTAAATTATTTATTTTTTATAATGCTAAAGCTTTAACTTAAAGTCCATGTGAAATTAAAATGTGCAATGTTTATTTTGCTAACTCACGTAATATTCTTAAGGTGAATAATTAATCCATGCAAGTTAATCTGCTGGAAAAAAATGTTTATAAATCTTCAATGAAAGTCTGACCTTATCTTTCCGCTTCTGTTGACCAGAGTTTCGATAACAACTGCATATTAATACCCTCTCTTACATTTAGTTTGCTATGAGGGAGTGATGCGCAAAATAAAGCCCCACCCCCTACTCAATATTCAATTTTAGTTGGAAGTACATCAACATCAACAGAAGTCTCAGCAACTTCCGGTTCATGCAGACTTAATTTAGTATCTTAGACTTAAATAATTTCAGAACTGAAATTGACATGGTTATCAGAGAGCAAAGTTTTGGTAAAAAAAGGACTTAAGACTATTTTAAAATAAGTAATTAAATGAATTTGATGAACATTATTGCTTAACAAATAACATAACTCATATACACTCACCGGCCACTTTATTAGGTACACCTTAATAGTCCGGGCTGGACCCACTTTTGCCTTCAGAACTGCCTTAAGCCATCGCGGCGTAGATTCAACAAGGTACTGGAAATATTCCTCAGAGATTTTGCTCCATATTAACATGATAGCATCATGCTGTTGCTGCAGATTTGTCGGCTGCACATCCATGATGTGAATCTCTCGTTTCACCACATCCCAAAGGTGCTCTATTGGATTGAGTTATGGTGACTGTGGAGGCCATTTGAGTACAGTGAACTCATTGTCATGTTCAAGAAACCAGTCTGAGAGGGTTCACGCTTTATGACATGGAGCTTTCCTGCTGGAAGTAGACATCAGAAGATGAGTACACTGTGATCATAAAGGGATGGACATGGTCAGCAGCAATACTCAGGTAGGCTGTGGTGTTCAATTGGTACTAATGGACCCAAAGTGTGCCAAGAAAATATCCCCCACACCATTACACCACCAGCCATAACCGTTGATACAAGGCAGGATGGATCCATGCTTTCATGTTGCTGACGCCAAATTCTGACCCCACCATCTGAATGTCGCAGCAGAAATCGAGACTCATCAGACCAGGCAACGTTTCTCCAATCTCCTATTGTCCAACTTTGGTGAGCCTGTGCGAATTGTAGCCTCAGTTTCCTGTTCTTAGCTGACATGCAACCATGCCACATTCAAAGTCACTTAAATCCCCTTTCTTCCCCTTTCTGATGCTCGGTTTGACCTGCAGCAGATCGTCTTGACCATGTCTACATGCCTAAATGCTTTGAGTTGCAGCCATGTGACTGACTGATTAGAAATTTTGTGTTAACGAGTAGTTGGATGGGTGTACCTAATAAAGTGGCCGATGAGCTAAACATGAGGAATGTAGAATAATGAAGATTGATGAGGAAAAAAATGAATTTGGAAACAGAAAACTTCTCCGAAGACTCGGACGTTTCTGAACAACTTTATTTCATTTTTTTCAGATAAAGACTATGGAGATGCGCGATTCGAATTCAGATATAGCAAAGGACATTGCATCTTGGAGCATGGAAAATGCCACTGCCCATAATATTATAGATCATAGGTAGGGCCAGACGGAATCTGCGGACGTTTACTGCTATTTCTGCAGAGAATTTTGGTAAAAATCTGCAAATTTCTGCTGAATTATTTTCGGAGTATCATAACGAATACCTTAATATGTGAACTTTTATGTAATGT
>NC_079438.1:2707698-2815198 GCF_903798145.1 Danio aesculapii | reverse complement strand
AAAGATCGCATGTGCCATTTTTTTTTTTTGTAACTGCTGTTACCTACTTTGTTTTGGCAGTAACAGCTTGCTTGGATTTTTAAACAGAAAATATCGAAAATGCGACAAATAAAGAGTTTATATTTTGTTTAAATCAATCAGGTTTGTTAAAAGTGTTATTTGATGATGTTCGTTAATTTCTACAAGCTAACATTTCCTATTAAGGTCTACAAACAAGTAATTTTTTTCAATTCAATTCACCTTTATGTGTATAGCGCTTATCCAATGTAGATTGTGTCAAAGCAGCTTCGCATAAAAGGTCATAGTAAATAGGAACAGTGTAGTTCAGTTTTTAGTGTTAGTTCAGTTTAGCTCAGTTCAGTGTGGTTTAAAAACCACCACTGAGAGTCCAAACACTGAAGAGCAAATCCAACGATGCGCAGCTCTATAGATCCCGAACCATGCAAGCCAGTGGCGACAGCGGAGAGGGAAAAAAAACTTCACTAATTGGCGAAAGTGAAGAAAAAAAAACCTTGAGAGAAACCAGGCTCAGTTGGGCACGACCATTTTAATTTCTCCGCTGGCCAAACGTCTTGTGCAGAGCTGCAGTCTCAGCGGCGGAGGCTGGAAGCTGGCCTCAGCGAAGACTCGTCTGTCTCTGGAGCGTCACAGGAATAATGATGCAACCCTTTACATAGTAAATCTTGAGTGTAGCAGAATTCAATGGATTTAAATTATTACATTTCTCAATTCTCAACACATTTTTTAACGTGACGGAGGAAAACACAGTAACACCAGTGACACGCATGAATCACATGTAAGAAACACAATGATCTTCAGTGGTGTTACCCATTAGAAAAGTAGCACCAGTGATGATGCATTTTAAAAAACATCTGCTGCAAAGTATCAAACAACGTGTTGACAATCATGGTATACTCACTAAATGAAGATTTGTTTACTATTCTCAGAGCAAAATTTCTCTGGCCCAGCCCTGGCCAACACAATCAGCATTTGCTTGGCCCACATGCTGCAGGGAATTACGGTACATGACTGGACCAAGTCTGGCAATCAGGCAAGGACCAAACATGGACCATATCTGGGTCAAGTTTTAGCTAAGTAATAACTGGATCTAAACCGGGACGGATATGGTGTAGCGGAGGCCAGCTAGTGAAGTGCTGTGGAGGTAAACTTCACTCCTCTTCCTGGTCGATCCCAGCTCAAGGCTGGTGGGTGGTGTAGGACCAGCGGGGTTACAATGCCACATGAAAGGCCTTTGTCTGGAAGCCAAATTCCAGTAGCAACACATAGGAAAGAATAGGTTAATGAAGGAAGAAGGGTTATTTTCTATCCTCAGAGCAAAATTTCTCTGGCCCAGCCCTGGCCAACACAATCAGCATTTGCTTGGCCCACATGCTACAGGGAATTACGGTACATGACTGGACCAAGTCTGGCAATCAGGCAAGGACCAAACATGGACCATATCTGGGTCAAGTTTTAGCTAAGTAATAACTGGATCTAAACCGGGACGGATATGGTGTAGCGGAGGCCAGCTAGTGAAGTGCTGTGCAGGTAAACTTCACTCATCTGACCTCTAAGAGGAGCTCTAGCGACAGACGCTAGATGCCTTGGTCTTTAGCCTCCTTGGTAGAGCAACCGACTCCCATGCGGAAATTCGCTGGTCGATCCAAGCTCAAGGCTGGTGGGTGGTGTAGGACCAGCGGGGTTACAATGCCACATGAAAGGCCTTTGTCTGGAAGCCAAATTCCAGTAGCAACACAGGAAAGAATAGGTTAATGAAGGAAGAAGGGTTATTTACTATCCTCAGAGCAAAATTTCTCTGGCCCAGCCCTGGCTAACACAATCAGCATTTGCTTGGCCCACATGCTGCAGGGAATTACGGTACATGACTGGACCAAGTCTGGCAATCAGGCAAGGACCAAACATGGACCAAATCTGGGTCAAGTTTTAGCTAAGTAATAACTGGATCTAAACTGGGACGGATATGGTGTAGCGGAGGCCAGCTAGTGAAGTGCTGTGCAGGTAAACTTCACTCATCTGACCTCTAAGAGGAGCTCTAGCGACAGACGCTAGATGCCTTGGTCTTTAGCCTCCTTGGTAGAGCAACCGACTCCCATGCGGAAATTCGCTGGTCGATCCAAGCTCAAGGCTGGTGGGTGGTGTAGGACCAGCGGGGTTACAATGGCACATGAAAGGCCTTTGTCTGGAAGTCAAATTCCAGTAGCAACACAGGAAAGAATAGGTTAATGAAGGAAGAAGGGTTATTTACTATCCTCAGAGCAAAATTTCTCTGGCCCAGCCCTGGCCAACACAATCAGCATTTACTTGGCCCACATGCTGCAGGGAATTACGGTAACATGACTGGATCAAGTCTGGCAATCAGGCAAGGGCTAAACATGGACCATATCTGGTTCGAGTCACAGCTAAGTTAATAACCCGTAACTGGAACTGAACTGAGACAGATGTGGCACATGAAAGGCCATAGTCGAAGCCAAATTCCAGTGGCAACATACAGGGAAAGAGTAGCTTAATAATTCAAACAATTAAATCTTGATCGTTTCCTAGAATAACATGAAGGCATTGGCAGATGCGAAACTGGAAGATGGAAATGACTGTGTATTGAAATAGTTAGTAAAAAGTATTTAAATGGATTTTGAAGGTGGGTCAAGATAGGCCAAACTTATGTGTCCCACATATACATTTTTGGTCTAAAAATCTGGGTCAAATACTACATTTGACATCTGACCCATGTCTTGTGTACTGCCTTCAAGAAGGTGCCACCTTTGCCAATAGCTGCTGTATACCAGTGCCGGATGATTGCCTGCTGTATGCCAGAATTCTTTGCTATACCTGGGTAAAATTTATATTCTAGTGTTTTCCAATTCCTCTACAGCAGTGGTCACCAAACTTGTTCCTGGAGGGCCGGTGTCCTGCAGATTTTAGCTCCAATCCTAATCAAACACACCTGAACAAGCTAATCAAGGTGTACTTGAAACATCCAGCCAGGTGTGTTGAGGCAAGTTGGAGCTAAACTCTGCAGGGACACCGGCCCTCCAGGACCGAGATTGGTGATCCCTGCTCTACGGTAAAGGAGGTTGCATCAGTGATGCTAACTAAATGCTTCACATAAACGCATGAGATAAAAATGACAGTGGAGCTAAAGTGGGCTTTTCTTCATATATATTCAGGAAGCCGATCAAGTTATGTCAAAAGAGTGCTTTTTCAATCTAAAACACTAGATGTTTGTTAACCTTTAACACCAGTGACACAACTCCAGAGGATCAACCACTTTCGTTCTATATTTTACAATATTTCAAGAGTTCACACTTAGATATTGTTTGACAACTGTTAGCAGGTTTGGCATGCTGTCCTGGGAGAGAACCCTGAGCTCGGAGATAGGTGAGCCCAGGGCTCCCGCCTGGTCCATAGAGCATATGAGGGGAGTACGAGATCAGGTGGTTCTCGAGAGCTCCCCGTGGTAAAAGAAGAAAGGAGGAGAAGGGGTGGATGGGGGGTTTCTTCGGAAAACGAAGATAAGAGAGTAGTTCTAGCTAGGCTACTTATAGTGAGTTGGGGTTAATCTGATTGGCTAACTAGTAAATGTAGATGAGTGGCCAGCTGCAGTCAATCATATCGAGTGGTCGTCTCGAAATTAGTTTGAAAACTTCACTTATATGGCATTTTCTTGTCATTAACATCGTATGTTTGATTGTTATGAATACATTATTGTATTTTGAAGCATCAAAAATCTGTTCTGACCTCAAAATAAAACACTTTTTTCTGGAAATAACTCTGGATACGAGCAGTTTTGTGTTGTTTGGAATTGTACACAAGTAATTAAACAGATAGTTTCACCCAAAAATGAAAATTCTGTCATCATTCACTCACCCTCCACTGCTCCACAAACCCCAGAGTGCCTTTCTTCCGATGAAAACAAGAGCAGAAATTCTGAAGAAAGCTGGAAAACCTGCAACCACTGACTTCCACAGTAGTGTTTTCTACTATGGTTGTCAATGTTTACAGGTTTTCAGCTTTCTTCAGAATTTCAGAGTTACGCAGTGGTTCCCTCCCATTTTTATTATCACTCTACCACTAGATCCCTAAAATAACAGAAGAATAAGTACATGACATGCATAGTCATGTATCTCTTAATTTGATCCAATAGCTGTTTTCAAATGTTGATATTCATAATGGCATGTTTCCACTGGCATGTTGGGAGTGCAGCGTAGCGAGCTTTTTTTACTACATTCATATGGAAGTTGAGTGTAAATGCCCATGCAGTGCTTAGGACCAGTGGTCCCAACACTTTTATCACCGCAGAACGGTCAATGCTTGACAATGTTACCTTGGAACGAGGGGGTCTTGGTTTTAGGCGACCATCAACCGCTTTTTCAGAGGATGACAAGCTGACAAAACATTGCTGCAACTCTGATACAAGTTGTTATTATTCAACCCCAAATTAGAAAAAGTTAGGACAGTATGGAAAACACAAATAAAAGAAAGTAGTGATTTCCAAATTTACTTTGACTGGTATTTCAGTGCAGACAATATGAACACAGAATATTTCATGTTTTGCCTGGTCAGCTTTATTTCATTTGTAAATATACATCCTTTCCTGTAATTCAGACCTGCAACACTTTCCAAAAGAGGTTGCGACAGGAGTAGTGTAAGGCTAGTATTCAGGTAAACTGGATAATTAATGATGTGATTTGAAACTGGTGATGTCTACAGGTGATTATGATTTGGTACAAAAGCAGCGTTCAAGAAAGGTCTAGTCCTTTAGGAGCACAGATGGGCCGAAGACCCCCGGTTTGCCAACAAATGCATGAGGAAATTATTGAAATGTTTAAAAACAATGTTCCTCAAGGAAACAGAGGAAAATGTTTGGATATTTCACCTAAGCTAATTTCACCACATGGGCTCAGGATTGCTTTGACAAACCTTAGCCAAGTACCAAAATACGTAGTTACTTCCACAAATGCCAGTTAAAACTGTACTGTGCCGAAAGGAAGCCATATGCTAACAGTGTCCAGAAGCATCGTCAACTTCTCTAGGCTTGGAGGCGTCTGGGATGGACCATCACACAGTGGAAATGTGGAACATCTTTTAAGTGTTGTGAAAAGGAATAGCAACATGACAAAGTGGTAAATGCTTTACTGTTTGCCAACTGTCTACCAACTTTTTTTTAAATGTGTTAAAAACCAAAATTG
The DNA here is from genome assembly GCF_903798145.1 of Danio aesculapii. Lineage (NCBI taxonomy): Eukaryota > Metazoa > Chordata > Actinopteri > Cypriniformes > Danionidae > Danio > Danio aesculapii. The sequence continues at coordinate 2,809,991 of NC_079438.1, read as the reverse complement.
GAAAACGTGTTTATTTCGAAAATCAATTATAAAAACACGATGAACACATTAAACAATTTTATTTTCATGTCTGCATTGAAATACAAGCCAAAGTAAATTTGGAAATCACTACTCTATTTTTTACTCAACTTCTTCTTATTTGGGCTTGTATTTTTTTTTTGTATATTATGGTTGTGTAAGCCCTAATAATTATTATTAGTAGTAGTAGTAGAATTTACTAGCTTAATTACAGCTCATTTATGAAATGCTAATGCAGTACCTCAAGCTAAAGTGGTCACGAGCTTTGATGAGTGCAGCGAGTTTTTCTATCAAGGCACAGAACCAACCGGGATGGATCAGAATGCTAAGAGAATCTGTCAGATGGTAGAATACGGAGGGTTTTATTATGCTACACTGTACTCTGTTTCTCATAGGATGCCTCTGTACAGCGCGTACACACTGGACCGTGACTGCACAACCACCCCGGGGAGGGAAGACGTCTGGCATGTTGAGACACAGGTGACAAGAAATAAGCTCTTTAGTTTCGTTAATTGAATTACTAGTGTTCCATTTTATTGTCATTGCACAATATAAAAATACATACATTTTTTTATGTGTTAATTGTATTGCATGTATTTTTTTTATTAGTTAATTATATTGTGCACATTATCCAATATCAAGCTTTTGAGTATTAGAATTAACGGTAGCTATGTTTTCATCCAAAGATGTGAGTTAGACATGGTAAATGAGTTGCACCACTAGACAAAACGCAATAAACACAATGTGGTGGCTTTTGGAGGCGTGAGATGCTCTTTGGGAGCGCCGGCAGATGCTCAAAACATTTCTGGAGGGGAGAATATAATAATAATGGTAATGATAATAATAATGAATATAGCTGCAAGCAGCAATTGCGGGGCCAAGCGATCCAGAGGCACTATGACAAAGCAGTCCAGAGGCCATGAGCAGCAAGCTCTATAGAGCACAAGATCAAGTGAAACAATGAGTTCTGAATACATCTGAAGTTCATTTAACTGGAAATGTAAGCAAAAAAGCATGTTGAAGATGTATACCAATTTTTGTTTGGCGATACCTCAATGCGTTGGAAAAATATATCATTTTTTGACAAAATTCAATATGGCCAACGCCCAAAATGCCGAACATGGGAAAATTTGATATCATTCAACTCAGACTGTCTCTCTGGATGTAATGAGACCAACATTGTGAAATTTGGTGAAAGCGGTCAGGAGATATAAGCCAAAAGAGCTGTTTTTCATATCTCCTGACCACTTGGTGGCGCTGTAATGAAACTGTGCAGGTGACCTCAAATCACAGTTGTCATAACATATAGCAAGTTCTGTGTGAATAGAGTTAAGCGATGCCGAGATATAGCCTCGAGTATGATTTTGTGTGCTTTTTGACGAATTGAATTTCACGTTATTCGACAACGATTTAAGTATTCGACTTGAATTCCATAACTTTTTGCCACCACGGTCTGAAGATGATTTGAGCCAATAGAAAATTGCACAAATTGTCTAGGACGAGTTTAAAAACCTAAACCTTACGAATCTGTGTCTTCAATAAAACTTTGTTTGTTTTCTTCTCTACTTATTCCCTTTATTAATCTGGGGTCACCACAGCTGAATGAACCGCCAACTTATCCAGCACATGTTTTACGCAGCAGATTCCATTCCAGACGCATCTCATATCAGGTAAACATCCATACACACTCATTCACACATATACACTACGGACAAATTAGCTTGTTCAATTCCATTATAGCGCATGTCTTTGAACTGTGGGGGAAACCGGAGCACCCGGAGGAAACCCACGTGAACACGGGGAGAACATGCAAACTCCACACAGAAATGCCAACTGGCCCAGCCGGGGATAGAACCAGCGAGCTTCTTGCTGTGAGGCGATCATGCTACCCACTGCACCACCGTGCTGCCCTCAGTAAAACTTATTTGACAAAAAAATACACTGGTTTATCCATTAATGTCTTCCATCTTTTGGATGGTGACATAAGGGTTTCTTAATGTAAAAATATTAGCGCTGTAACCCACGGCGCATTCCTTGCTCATGCCTCGCACTTCTGCAATTCGTTTGTGTTGCTCTGCAATAACACTTCAGAAACACTAGCTGGCAGTGGGGTTTCTATGGTCCTCGATGCTTCTCGCGGGAGTTTTGTTTATACCGGAAAACCTGTAATGCCACCTTACAGTACAAGTAGCTCAAACTCGCACATTCTGAGTCAGGAACTAGTAGACGTCGAACAACTTTAATTATAAAGTAAACAAAACAAAAAGTTTCCATCTGGAGCTCCTCCACAGAACTCGACAATTGTTAATCTTTAGCGTCAACCGGCTCGCCCCTCTCCTGCGGCTCTCTCAGAGTCACATTGTCTGGGACTCTGTGAAGGCTACACCGGACCATCTGCACCCACTCGACGCAGAAGTAAAAATCAGCCTTAAGTCAACAAGGTCTCGTGCAGTTCTCTACTCCAAAGCATCAACACCAGGGCACCTCATTTTACTGATCCCCGACCTCAACCGCGATCCTCCTCCCGTCCGCTGTTTACTTTCACTTTCTTCAGCGACTCCACAACCTTCTTCACTTTCGTCCACAACACCCTCCCCCTTTCCATCCTGCTATTTTTATGTGCATACATTTTGAAAATGCACATAAAAAAACGTATGCGCATAACTGAGCAGGATAAACTTTTTATTCGATAAGAAAAGATGCGCACAAAGTACGATGGAAACACTTTTACCGCATAAACTCCAGTATGCGCATTAAAAAAGGTCATGTGATTCTGTTGTAAGAGATAATCAGGAAGTGACGATTTTGTTTGCTTTGACTCGTTGGATGGAAACGCTGCTTTATTCGCACGTCTTTAATGCGATAATCCAGTTTCGCGCATGAAGTTCATTCGCATTTTTGGAAACATAGCTACTTTCGTCCATGACACCAACCCCCTTGCCCCCGTCCTGCTCTTCACTTTAGAGCGCGACACATCTCCATCATCAGGTAACATGCCAGATCCATTACCTCTATCTGTTCCAGGACATCACAATTCACAAATTAAGCACTGATCAACACAAAACCCTGCTACCCTGATGACTCCTGACCACTAGATATATCTCTGGAGCTGTCTTAAATAACTGGGAGAGCAATAGTGATTCTTAGTGTTTAGAAATTTGATACTTAACTCTTACACTTACGTTGGTAAGTAGGAATAAATTTAATGAATTCTTGAGAAGCTTGATAAATTTGGAAAAACAAAAGTGGTAAAACATCAGTCTAACCAACTAACATACCATTTCTTCTGTAGATTTCACAGCCTGGATCCCGAACTGATCACATGGTTTGTGAGAGGGACCCAAACGTGAGAGAGAATATAAACAATATTAAAGAAAATCAAGCCATCAGTGAAGACTACACCGATACCGGGTATGATCGTGGACACCTGAACCCCAACAGCTTCCAGTGCGGTGAAGGCCGCGAGGCGACATTCACTCTGACCAATGCCGCACCGATGGATGCGTGTTTCAACAGAATCCACTGGAAGAATTGGGAGAGCACCACAAGAAGTTTGTTATTAAGCAAGCATGATGGTTCTTCTGCAGAAGCCTACATCGTCACAGGTACGGTGCCCAGTGCAAATGTATGAATACCACAATGAGAAGTTTCCAACGACCCCGAAAGAGTGACGGTGCCCTCTCACATTTGGACGGCTGTCTGCTATGAACACCAGACAGACCCCCGAAAGTCTTTTTCGTTCAGCTATTTGGGGAAAAACCTTCCGGAAGGTGGAATAAGCCTGATGAGTGTCTCGAACCTGAACATTCGGCTCAGTGAACTCTACGGTCAACTCTTGGGATATTCTCCGGTGATTAGTGTTTTTGCTGATGATTGTTTTGAAGACAATAATAAACTGAACAGGGTTCAGAGTTCTTTTCAGAAATTAATCAATCTGGCAGCAAATCAAGTAGTTCAAATGAGCTCAAGCTCGCAGAACACGTATAACGCACTGCAGAACGCCGTCAGCGATTACAGCATACCTTCAACGGAATTCAAAGTGAGTCAGATGACGGCAAAGCTAGCCTTCGACAGCTTGAGCACTTACTTTAACGTGGCCGAAGTACTGAAGACCCTTTATACAAGCACTTGTCTTATAACTAGTGCAAAATCACTGGTAAGGAGGATTGGGAAGAGGGATTTGTCTGATGCATCGTCAGATGCAGTCGAATGCCTGTTGGTGCCAGAGCAGATTACTGCCACTGATGGCTCGTCCTGCTCAACCACACAAGTTACTCCTTACCGGTGCAGTTGTCACCAAAACCCAGGAGATGATGCCAAGCGTTGCTGCACCTCGCCCTGTCTGTACCAGGCCAAACTTCAGGACTACAGGTGTTATAGTGGCCAGGATCTGATCAGTTGTTCACCGCAGTACTCACTCATCACGGTTAACGGAGAGACCTGCAAGGATGAGCAATCATGCGCTACTTATGGCTATGACTACTACTGGTGCAGGACCACCTCTGGCAGCTGGGACTACTGCAGTCCTCCACTGTGGAACAGTAAGGCTAAAAATGGAAAGTACTGCCGCACCAACCACGCCTGTGCAAAATACGGTGAAAGCAAGCCTTGGTGCTACACAGACAATAAAGGCACTAGAGGCCACTGCTGTACTTCAGACGACTGCTACTCTGCTGTGAATGGCAAAACCTGCAGGCCTAATCACAAATGTAGCAACTATGGTGAAACGTACCTGTGGTGCTACATTGATGATAATAACAACTGGGAGTATTGTTGCAGAAAATGTAGCTACTAGTTGGTTGAAAACGCTTGGAGAGATTATGACTAAAGCAGGACTTTCTTGCAGCTCTTGCAAACCTGGGAACTCTTTCTAGCATAAAAAAAAATCAAAATAAAATAATCAACATAGATTTTTGTTATAACTGCATGTTTTAAAAAACGTAGTAAAAACATTATTAATCAATTGTTAGTTTCATTTATGTCTGTATACTAAAAAACTTGTTTCTAACATAAAAATGTATCAATATTCTTAAATCGAAATCATCTTAAACTTGATTGAATTCCTTTGTATGCATAAAAAAGCTCAATAAAAACATTATTAAGCAATTGTTTGTGTCATTTATGACTGCGTAGTAAAAACACAAACATGTTCCAACTTAAAGTACACTATACTCTAAGGCAGTGTTTCCCAACCCTGTTCCTGAAGGCACACCAACAGTACACATTTTCCACCTCTCCCTAATCAAACACACCTGAATCAACTCATCAGAACATTAGAAGAGACTCTAAAACAGGGGTCACCAATCTCGGTCCTGGAGGGCCGGTGTCCCTGCAGGGTTTAGCTCCAGCTTGCCTCAACACACCTGCCTGGATGTTTCAAGTATACCTAGTAAGACCTTGATTAGCTTGTTCAGGTGTGTTTGATTAGGGTTGGAGCTAAAATCTGCAGGACACCGGCCCTCCAGGAACAAGTTTGGTGACCCCTGCTCTAAAATCTGAAGTTAATGGGTCAGATGAGGGAGACGTACAAAATATGTACTGTCAGTGTGCTTCCAGGAATAGGGTTGGGAAACACTGCTGTAAGGAATATTAAAGCAAGTATCTATGCTCCTGCATTACGTTTTGTATTTTTGTTTTGAATTTCCACCCCAAAAATGTTGTATATTGCAGAAAAAAAATGTTAAGAAGGTGTGTTTGATGCTTTGGCTAGACAGATTTGATCATTAAAATTAAAAACAAAATACTTCACACTTACACATTTTGGTATATGGGTTGTTGACGTGACGTTGCCTTTTCACCATCGCACATGACAAAAGTTTATATAATTAGTATCATCGTCATTTAAAAGGCTGTAAATTGTTAAATATTTCTTTGTCTTAAACAGACCTCTTCCCAGGGGGTACACAACGTCATAAGATGTTAATATTAGGTTAGATTTAGGTTGTGACGTCAGGTGATCAAAATTGTCTAGCAGGCGTCTAAGGACGTTATTTTGACGTCCAATAATGACATTAAATGGTGATATTTGGTTTTAGGTTGTGTTGGAAAGTAGCCAAAATCCAACGTCGAGCCAACATCTTAAACCAACGTCATATTGACGTCAAATACTGACATTTATTCATCAGGTATGGCAACCAAAATCCAACGTCTGATAGATGTCATAGTGGTAACGTCCACAATGTCAAGCTGTAACAGCATTAGACGTTGATAATTGCTTGATTTTAGTTTGGACGTTGGACATTGACGTCTGCCTTATGTTGGGCTCTGATGTCAACCTGATTTTCATTTCCAAACATAATGCAACGTCCACACAACGTTGGGGTACAAAGTCAATCTGACATCATATTGACGTCCTGTGCCAGCTGAGTTGTTATAAAAAAAAAACACTGTTTGGCACATTTCAAAACTGTCCAATGGTGTGACCGTCCCAAGCATAATTCAATAAATTACAGCTTTTATAAATTCAAAAGAATAATGTAAAATATTCCAGCCTAATTTTTCAACTGGCTTGTTTTTACGACCTACTGTAATCATGTTTATGTAACTTGCAATAAGGGACCTCACTGAGTTACATTGAACCAACTTACAGCAGTGGTTAGCGCTTGAGATGGACTCATTTAAGCAATCTACTGCTTTGAAGGGCAGAGAAGTAGAGGTAGGCCTCGATCCCACCGAACAATCTTTTTTTAATAAATAGTTTACTAAAGGCTGTGACTGTTTTGCGCACTGCTTATGTGCCCTTTAGGTATTTGCCGTTGTGTTCTGTGCGCCTGCAGTTGAAAAAAGCCAACTCTGAATGGAAAAAGTCAGCTACGTCAGTCTTTTTTCATTCTCCAAACAAATGATAGCATCTTCTGTTGAGGTGACGGCAGTGTTTGTGTTGTCAAGACGACTGCTCAGGCTTTTAAAGATGAAGGGGAGACTTGTGGTCACTGTTTTGAGTTATCCAGACCTATATGACTCATGTCTGTACAGTGCACAGGTGAGAAGGAGAACACGATGTCTGTTACTTTTCCAGTCACAAGGCACACTGTTCAAGGAAGCATGCCAACCATGGTAGAGATTTCATCTCCTTCAACCCATTTAATGGTCACCCTTTTTGTGTTTTTTGTAACCGTTATAAAATAACTGATCAAATCTTTAGGTGTTTGAAGATCTCCACCTCCAAGGACAAGACTTTCAGGACCAATCCCAATTCGAATTTTCAGTCAAAGTCTGACCATCTGCTTCCGCCTTTGGAGTGGCGATCCTTCTCTGTGGACTTCAACTTAAGGTCTTCCATAGCAACTGCATATTAATAATCTTAGCCACGCCCCTCTTAGCAACACGCAAAAGAAAGTCCCGCCCCTATTTTCATCTCATTTTCATCTGCATTTCCAGGGCTGGGTCACGGGGGCAGCAGTCTTAGGAGAAAACCCAAGACTTCCCTCTCCCCAGACACTTCCTTTAGCTCCTCCGGGGGAATCCCGAGGTGTTCCCAGGCCAGCCAAGAGACATAGTCCCTCCAGCACTTTGTGTTTAAGTAGCTTTATGGAGAAAAAACAGCAAAACTGGGGTGACCACACACTATTTGCCAATTAACAAGCCCTCCCCTTTTAACACCCATTTTGTGCCTACTGGTGATGTAAATGTGTCTTCATATGCTGTGTCGTCATCCATATTGTAGTATAGTGTGCAATGTATGGGGTCAAGTGGTGGTAGGTAAACGCCCAATTGGTTTATCGAGGGTTTCTAAAGGTTGTACAGAGAGACCAAACTGTCAGGGCTTTCACCTGTGTTGTCCAGCTCCACCCAGTAGATATCAGCACCATGTGATGTTTTATTTACGAACTTTTCTTTATTATCCATTAATTTTGTTAACTATATTCAAGTGTGTGTACATGAGGCTTCAACTCCTATAATCCAGTGTCTTAAGACTTTTCTGTTCTCTTTCTATAACATGCCCCAAGCCAGAAGAGGGGGGTGGGGGTTGGTTCGAACGAACCATCCCCCATGGCCAAAAGTTCCAGAATTTGTTCTTTTAATTAATTTATGTAATTTAATATAATATATTTATTATATAATTAATATAATGTATTAAATTTAATATATATTGTATTAAAGTGTAATTTAACTCCGGCCAGTAAGTCCAATCTCATAGAGCCTCAAAGCCACAATAATGTAACGCGAGTGACGTGACATAACCCACCGAGTGGTAACATCTTTGATGCGACATCCATACTGAGTAACGATGTGGGTCGAAAAAGAGCAAAAGACAGGCAGCGGCGTCATTATCACAAAATATTGAACATATGTTCAGAAAGACTGCCAAACAGGGTGAGGCTAAAGTTACTTACTTCCTAACAGATGAAAATCTGCCCCTATCCATGAGGTTCTAGTTTAACTGGCCGCATTAGTAGGGACGTCCTGTATATTTATTGACTTGTACATGACCTCCCTTTCCCTATTTTTGACATCATTTTAAAGACGAAGGCTTTAATGGCAAGTGGAGTCCTCAGCCGTCAGATGGCGCTAATCCCATCACGTCTGTGTTTTTGAGGCTGTTTGGTCACTTCATTCGTTTTGTTCTGATCGGATATAAACCTGATTGCTCAAACCACTTCAGAAGGTGATCTGGGATGCATTCCAGATGAAACCAGACAGGTCTAATCATTTGAAACACCTGTAGGTGCGCTTTTACAGCCAAAATTCTATTAAAAACATGTTTACTATAAACATAAAACATGTGCTCTAACTCTTCAGGCCTGTAGCCAGGGGGGTTCGGGTGGTTCGGAAGACCCACCCCTCACAGACAAAGGTCCAGAATTTGTCCCATACATGAGCTCATTTGTCCTATTTTGACTGCTCTGCCATCATAAATAATGAAAATAATCCATCGAGAAGGCTTTAAGACCAAGCGGAATCCTCTGTCGGCTGTTGCTTTGGTGGGACTATATTCTGCCGTAAGAGAAGTCTTCTTTCACTACTGTATTGTTCTTAAACAGAGAAAACATTTTACAGGTAACTTTTATTCTAAATCTTGGATCTTATTTCTGAAATAAAAATGAGCAATAAATACGTTGGCAGGTGTGTTTGTTTGTGTGTGTTTGTCTCTCTCTCTCCCTCTTTCCACCTGCAGGCCCTGCCCTAACTACGCAGGCGACGTGCCCTGGGATTGGAGGAGGTTTCCCAGGGCGTCCTTTAAAAAGAGAACGACGGGCGTAGGGCGAAAGAGCGAGTTTTGTTGGCGTGTTGTTTGAGATTGTGATAAAGTTATTCCTGTTGTTGAGTTGTTTTCGTTGATTGTGTTTCCCGAGCTGTTGTACTTTGTGTTGTATACCCATCCGTGTTTCCCTTCCTATTATTTTTGTTTTGGTTTGTGTGTTCGTTGATTGTCAGTGTTGTAAATAGATACACGGTAAGAGGCAGTAGGGGTTGGACGCCACTTTTCTATTTTGTAAATATTTTCACCTGTTTTTTTGTTAGTCAGGGAGATAAGTGTAGGTTTTGTATTTTTATTTCTGTTATTTTATTAGGTGTAGTGAGTTTCATTTGGGTGTTTGTTAGTGTATTTTTGTTTATTATTTTTCTGTGGGTTCACCCCGAGGTATTTGGCTTCACGTTTTTTCTTGGTGATAAAAAAAAAGACAAAAAAAAAACAAATAAAGTGACCCTACACAAAGGGGTTATTAAAAGTGAATTTTATTTGTCGGGTGTTCTTAGACCAGGGTCGTAACAAGGCGCCACTGGGTTAAACTGAGTAAACTCACTGTGGACCACATACCGCGTGGATATCGATGTCACTTAAACTAAATCCTACATTTAAAAAACAGACAACAAAAACTTTATTCTGATGAAAAAATGAAATGAAAAAGCTAATTTTCCATTAAAAAACAAATTTGGTCTATTTTAATGGCTGTAACAGTTTAAGCCAGGGGTCACCAATCTCGGTCCTGAAGGGCCCGTGTCCCTGCAGGTTTTATCTCCAACTTGCCTCAACACACCTGCCTGGGTGTTTTAAGTACACCTAGTAAGACCTTGATTAGCTTGTTCAGGTGTGTTTGATTAGGGTTGGAGCTAAAATCTGCAGCACACCGGCCCTCCAGGAACAAGTTTGGTGACCCCTGGTTTAAGCTGTTTGGCGTAAAAAACAAGCTTCGGGTCGGACTTGAGTCAAAAATTTCGCTAAACTGTCGAACAAGGGCCGGGCTTCAGCCTGTGTGACTCGGGCCAGGGCTTAGATTTAAGGCCCATGCAGGGCTCTACTTCAACAATATTTGGTAATGGATGCCATATCACCCTGTAACCTAAGACGTTACTCACTGAAGCCAAGCAGGGCTGTAACCTGGATGGGAGACCACATGGGAAAACTAGGTTGCTGTTGGAAGTGCTGTTAGTGAGGCCAGCAGGGGGCGCTCAACCTGTGCTCTTATGCTCCAGTAAAGTGAAGGGGAGACTATACTCTCAGCGAGTGCCATCTTTCGGATGAGATGTAAACCAAGGTCCTGACTCTATGTGGTCAATTAAAACCCCATGGCACTTCTCATAATCCTGGCCAAATTCTCTCCAACGGCCCTTTCTGATCTTGGCCTCCCAATTATCCCCATCCACCAGATTGTCTCTACATTCCACCAATAGCAGATGTGTAGTGTTGGACTTTCCGCAAGTCCTCCCCGTGCTCAATACGTCTGTCAGAGGCAGTAAATGATTTTAATCTTTTATTATCAAGTGAATAAAGCTTCTTCAGAATTCTGGGCTTTAGAACAGCGGTCAATCAGGTGATCGGGCAGTCCTACATACAATCGTACATACAAAATCATACAGTTTTATAGACTTCTTTTCTCCACACCTCCCACAGCATTTCTCCAGCAAATAGCAGTTCAGTTTGTTATCCGTAGTGAGATAGACCAGTTTCAGGTTGTATCCCTCACATCAGCACATATCTGAATTCTGAGTCAGCTGCAGTGATATGTAGCACAGCCATACAGGCCCGTAGCCAGCCTGGTGAAAGGGGTGGTTCTTTTTTCTCAAAAAGTGGACCTTTTATACCCCTCAGTTTCAATTTGACAATGAGATTAATACAAGGTACATCCTATATCATTAGGAAAAAATAGAAAAACTGTAGCCTACTGTCATTTATTGGACAAAAACTAACTGACCAGCACATTCAACTGTCCTCAGTCACAATTTGGCCATTTCAATAAAAAATAATAATTAAAACATAATAATAATAATAATAACAAGATAATAATGATAAAACAATAATAATTGAAAATTCCTGGACATCAACAATAGTGGTTTGTTCAAAACAACGAGGTTGGGTATGTGTCCCCCTCCAATTTCCTTTGTGCATTGTAGAACGGGTGCAGAAATCCCCCCAGGAAGGAAAGAACATCTGGGGATCTGAAGTACCTCCTGTATCTCCAAGTAGACGGTTTCAAGGTTGATGAATACGATGCTGTATCTTGCTTCTGCCATCTGTGTGACAGTTTTTGATAACTGGTTGGTCAGACCGGATTGCTTTAAATATCGCACCAAAACCTTGGCAGCCTGAAGGGTTTCTGCTACCTCTGGATCTGTTTCTTCAAGCTCATCTATGTTTAAAGCATGTTGGAGGACAGTGTAATACAAAGGTCTTGATAGTCCAGGAGCTGGTATGCACGATTTCGTACGATTTCAAACGTTGACCAGAAGTTTGCCTTTCCTCTTGCATTTTTCAGTTTTAAGTACGGCAATTTTCCCTTTATGTTCTCCATTGCACGTCGTTGGAACTATCTATGCACAAGGCATCACTGGCGCTTCCAGACCGCATGCATTAGAGCTCATTAAACGTTTTTTTTTAAGGAAGCCTGATATGCGTGCTAGCTGTGATGTGAAAATTGGCCTGAAGCCTGCCACTAAGGGCATAAAAAAGTCAGGCCCCAACGGGCTCGGGCTCAAATGCAAGGCTCTAGTGTGAAGTTTGTGAACAAATCTACACCACACACGACAAGAACCAGCAGAGAAGATAAACTAAATGATGGAATATAAAAACTTAAAAGATAAAGGAAAATGGGTGAAACTAATGAACACAGCAACTACTGTACTGTAGAACTGTGGCCATAAGTTTGAGAATTGCGAATTTATGCTGAGGATTATATCGCCACCTGTTTGCCGTGCGTTTTGACAGTGCATCCCAGTCTTTTTATAAACCTCAGTCTTTCCATACTGCACGTCTTTGGACTGTGGGGGAAACCGGAGCACCCTGAGCAAACCTATGCCAACACGGAGAACATGCAAACTCCACACAGAAATATCAACTGGTCCAGTCAGGACTTGAATCAGCAACCTTCTTGCTGTGAGGCGACAGTGGTAACCACCGAGCCACCTTGCCACCTCATACTCAAGAATGTTATGAAGAGTGATCAGATGAATGTACTGTCCCTCTTTGCCATGAAAATGAACTTGATCGTGTTCTCCAGTGTAGAGATCTTCTCAGTGATTCCTCAAGTGTTTATCAAGAGTAGATTTACGTGCAAAACTCTTTCCACACTGGCCACAAATGAACGGTTTCACTCCAGTGTGAGTGTTCATGTGAGAAACAAGGGATGGTTTGCGTGTAAAGTTTTTACCGCAATGTTGGCACTTGAATGGTTTCTCTTTCGTGTGAACTCTCATGTGTTCGTCAAGCTTTTGTTTTAACCGGAAACTCTTCTGACACTGAGGGCAGGCATAAGGCTTCTTGTCACTGTGAATGGTAACGTGAACTCTAAGGCCTTGCAATTGCCTGAACCTCCTTCCACAGTGTTGGCAGGCAAACGGCTTCTCTCCGGTGTGAATCCTCATGTGGACTTCAAGGCTTGACTTCTGGGAGACAGTCTTTCCACACTGTTGGCATGTGAATGAAAACTCTCCAGCGTGAAGTCTCGAGTGTATTTTAAGTTGCCGTCTTTGACGGAAACTCTTCCCACACTGAGGGCAGGCATGAGGTTTCTCTCCAGTGTGAATCGTAATGTGACTTTTAAGCGTTTGTAATTGCCTGAATCTGACTCCACATTGTTGGCAAGCAAATGGCTTCTCTCCGGTGTGAATCCTCATGTGGATTTTGATGCTTTTTTTTTGAGAAAAACTCTTTCCACACTGAGGGCAGGTGTAGGGCTTCTCTCCAGTGTGGATTGTAAGGTGATTATTGAGGGATTGTAATTGACTGAAACTCTTCCCACACTGTTGGCACGCAAATGGTTTCTCCCCAGTGTGGACTCTATTATGGAGTTTGAGGTTTTCTTTTTGAGTAAATCTCTTTCCGCATTGAGGGCAAGTGTAAGGCCTTCCTCTGGTATGAAGTCTCGTGTGGACTTTAAGTTTTGATCTATTAGTAAAACCCTTTCCACAATGACTGCAGGTTAAAGAACTGATAGTTCCGGCATTCAGAGCTTTTTCACATGACAAAGCCTTCTTCGTCTTAGTGGGTTTTTCATCATTCGTTAAATCTTCCTCTTCCTTTATTCCCTGAGTCTCTTCTTTCAGCATCATGAGCTCTAAAGAGAAACGAATACAAATTAAACCCAGTCTAAGGGCACAAAGCAACATGTGAAAACCAACCTTAAACCCATTTACTGCTTAGATAAGGGTTCTATTTGAGCTTCCAACAATAATTTTACTATAATCTTGTATTATTTGAGATTAATGTTGGCATTTTTGGACAAGCATATCAGCATTAATTTAGCAGGCCATTACCACTCTCTCTTGGCCGGTTTCCACTGAGTGGTACAGTATGGTACGGGTCACCTTTATCAGGCTTGCATTTCCGCTGCTAAAAGGGTACCAATGGGTACCAACCAGATGCTTTATACACATAAATATTTGTGTATAATTGTTTATTACTAACCCTTCTATGAACATGATTTGATTATAACTGCAGATCTATGATGCGCCTAAATAGCCCCTTACAGTCTCCGATATGTTACCAATTACAGAAAAACTACACACAGCAGACATTTAGTCCTTATTTGGGTTCAAAAACAACACGCAACATATAGCTCACAGTCAGTGCAAACCTGTCATCTGTGTCTGTAATCTTCATCAGCACACATAGCCTCTGTTAGTGTCATTCCGAGTTCATAATAGTCCAAAAGGCGATGATAGAAGTTAAACAAGGCAGTTTGTTCATGTTTGCTAAAGAATAATTTGCACCTTTGTTTTTTCGCGCGTCACTCTCGCATTTGTTGATGTATCTCTGTAAACCAATAGCGTTCAGCTGCGCGTCTAGCTCCTATTTTTGGTACCCTTTTGCCGTGCTAGTTACCCTTTGCAAAGGGTACCCAAAAAGTGGTACGGTTTGCTTTTTGGTACCTTTTGACAGTGAAAACGGCTATAAAAGTGTACCGAACCGTACCACTCAAGTGGAAACGGGCTATTTCTGTATTAGAAAAACGTGCGTTTAAATTTAAATAGTGAGTGAAATAAACAGCTGTTTGTCACGGTTGCAGGTTTGTGCGCTTTCCGGAGTGTCTGTTTTGTCACGTGGGTTTGTTTTGTTTTGGTTGTCCACGTGTATTTGTTATGGTCACGTGTCATGCCGGTACTCAGCTGTTTTGATTAGCTCGCCAGCTGAGGTTCATTATCGTGTCTATATTTGGGCAACGTTTCTATGTTTCCTTTTCAGTTCGTTGTGTTTGATCATGTATGTCTGTCTGTGCTCAGGACTGTGAGAAGTGGCTGCTGGACCTGATTTCGTCTGTCTGTTTCCCGGTTGCTACCGCTCTATATCCCTCGTACTCTCACTCATTTTCCCTGTCCTGTCTAGTTTATTCTGACTGTGTCAAATAAACTTTTACTTGCATTTTTGGATCCTTCTCAGTATCTTATTACCCGTGACACTGTTTCATTAAACACACGTTGCAGAAGAGTGCCTCAGTATTGGTTTCTCTAATTTTTATAGTTAGTGTTTATTTAGGAAATAATTACTGTTAGAAAAATAAAAAAATGTATTATTTGCCAGTTTCTTCTTCTCATGCAATATACGGACGCTAATTTAACAAGCACTGTGCAGTGAACCCCCATTACTGAAATTGATATTTACAATAATGAACATTTTTGTTTAAATCGGTAACAGTCATAGATGTTTACATTGTATATATCTATAGGTAAAAACATCTTTCATATGCGTCTTCTCCCTTAATTGTCTTATCCATAACATCTCACTGTGAGAAACGCAAGGTGTGTTGCTCAGTTTCAAATGCACGTGTCTGGCAGTGAATACGTGACCAGTGTTGCCAGATGTAGCTGACTGATTCCAGCCCAAAAACCTCTAAAACCCGCTGAAAACCAAAAACCACCGCCCAAAAATCTGGAGACTATTATAACCTGGGGGGGCTGTCGTGTCCTTGGGAGATCACAACTGTTGTAAGCGTTAGTAAGTGAAGAACGGGGGGTATGGCATCTCTTTGGGAGATCATAACAGGTTTATAAGTAAAGACCGGGGCTGGAGGCATGCCATTGCAAAACCACCTAAATTTTCATTACCCGCCTATGTCATTTTTTAGCCGCAGTCAAATTCAAATCCGCATAATTGGGTGGGAATTGCACGGGAAATCGCCCAATCTGGCAACACTGTGCGTGACTGCGAACAACATTTTAAAGATCATTTTACATCATGCGAACATCATTTTCAAGAGCGCAACACTTCTCCAAGTTCTCCTCTATTCGCTGCATGTTGTTTGTGAATTTCAATGGCAATGCAGGGGGAACTACTGGAGCCCAGAGGGGAGTGTCAAATGTTAGGGTGAAAGCTAATTTTCATTCAAACAAATCAATGTGACCTTCACACTCGAGTTAATCGATGTGATGCAACAAGAAATTCCCATCATAGATGTGCAGCCGACAAATCTGCAATCATGTCAATATGGACCACAGTCTGTGAGGAATATTTCCACTACCTTCCTATGCCACGAAGGATTAAGGCTGTTCTGAAGGCAAAAGGGAGTCCAACCCTGTACTGGTCAGGTGTACCTAATAAAGTGGCCAGTGAGTGTATGTCTACATTTGTTTTGTTTTTGACTATTGGAACTATTTGCCTTTTTATTGTTGGTACATTAAAATAAAGCAGTTAAATAAAATGGAATAAAGTCCTTACCCCAAGGTGGAGGAGTTCAAGTATCTTGGGGTTTTCTTCACCAGTGAGGGAATGATGGAACGCGAGATTGACAGGTGGACCAGTACAGCGGCAGCAGTAGTGTGGTGGATGTATCGGTCCGTTGTGGTAAAGAAGGAGCTGAGCCGAAAGGCAAAGCTCTCGATTTACTGGTCAATCTACATTCCTACTCTCACCTAAGAGCTTTGGGTCATGACCTAAAGGACAAGATCTCAGATACAAGCGGCTAAAATGAGCTTCCTTCGCAGGGTGTCAGGGCGCACCCTTATAGATAGGGTGAGGAGCTCTGTCACCCGGGAGGAGCTCGGAGTACGGCCGCTGCTCCTCCACATTGAGAGAAGTCAGCTGAGGTGGCTCGGGCATCTGTTTCGGATGCCTCCTGGACGCCAACCTAGGGAGGTGTTCCAGGCATGTCCCACCGGGAGGAGACCTCGGGGAAGATCCAGGACATGCTGAAGGGACTATGTCTCTCGGCTGGCCTGGGAACACCTTGGTATCCCCACGAAGGAGCTAAAAGAAGTGTCTGGGGAGAGGAAAGTCTGGAGACCTCTGCTAAGACTGCTGCCCCCGCCACCCGGTCCCGGATAAGCGTACGAAAATGTAAATATGTATAATGTAGAAGTATGTAAATGTAGTTAAATAAAATTATTAAACTGGACTAAATTCATAAATGATTGTTAAAAAAATGTTGTATAATTATCAATACCGAATGATTTGAAACATTAAATTGTGAAAATCACTCAGCCCTAATCGAAGTGTGTTCATCTGCCAGGTTGTATCATATGTACTCGCATAAATTTAATTCCTCACTATCGAAAAGACCGTTTAGGATACTGTAAATCTTTCAACAACTTGAGGTCCTAAAGGTTTTGGCATCATGCTGACTGATTTGATGTGAATTACAAGATTTTATTTTAATATTAGAGTGCCACATTTTAAAAAACCTGACAGTGAGATTTTCCATATCGCTTTATTGATTACAAAAATGAAAAACTATATAAGTGAGTTGACCTTTGAGAAAGAAAACCAACCTGGTTGTTCAGGATCTTCCTGTTTGACTGTGAATGTTTCTTCAATCTTCAGGTCTTCACTCTCCACTTTAATAAACGCCATCTTTATAACAGTGTGGAGATCAGTCGCTTCAGCAGGAGTTTTCCCTCTGTGTTTGGACTTTTTGTTCTGTTTAAAATGAGAAAATGAACAGAAATGAGAGAAATCCACACTCAATCTGTGGCTGCGTCTCAATCAGCTCTCTAGCTCACTATTCAGGCACTGCTGAGGGAGAGACAAAGGAATTAAATCTTGTTATACCGTATAATTCATATACATGATATGCAAATTATGTTTAAGATTAAACTTACTTGAAAACATTTGCAGTTGGTTTGTAAAGATTGTCACTCCACGTGTTTGATATTTTCGTTGTATTTACACTGTTTTGACTAGCGTCACCGCGCGGTGAATCAAACACTGAATCGTTTGAGAATCATTTGATTCAAATGACTCGGAGTCTACAACCTCGCACAAATCTTCTTAATATAACTTTTAAATTATTGTCAGATAAAGTAATATAGTATTATAATTACTTACTGTGGTAAAGTGTAGTATAAAGTGTTAGCTTCAAAACATTAAAGCTTTGATGCACAAAGCTTTTGATGGACCGCAGACACAGGAGCGCGGCGTAGTTATCTCACACACTCATACCAAAATAAAAGTCTTACTCGCTTTAGACATTTGATATAATGAAATAATATGACAAGGATTTCATTTTATGAATTGATTTTTAATTCTGGTTATTATCTAAATGCAAATGTAGTATTAATCATAATACATTGCTAAAATCAAAGAAACAGTCAAGAATCTCAACACTATTTTGCACAGGATTGAAAATAACCTGAATACATCAAACTCAAAAATAAAATTGCGATTGCAAAGAGAAGTATTTATGTTATTAACTAAACCTTATCAATACACCTTATTTAGTTTCTCCCTTGAAAACGTCTTTAAACCCATAATCCGTTTTAAAACACAATTACATTAACTGTATGAATGAAAATTGTAGATAAAAATGGTTTAAAAATAATTAAATGGCAATAAAACCTTCACATTTTCCTACTGAAAAATCCAGCTTAAACCAGTCTAGGCAGGTTGGCTGGTTTTAGCTGGTCGACCAGCCTGGTTTTAGAGGGGTTTTGGCCATTTCCAGGCTGGTTTCCAGCCATTTCCAGCCTGGTCTTAGCTGGTCAGGCTGGAAAATGACCAGCTAAAACCAGCTCGACCAGCCAAAACCAACTATGTCCAGCTTAAATCAGGCTGGTCAAGCTGGTTTTAGCTGGATTTTGCTGGTCTTTTTCCAGCTTGACCAGCTAAGACCAGGCTGGAAATGGATGGAAACCAGCCTGGAAATGGCCAAAACCCCTTTAAAACCAGGCTGGTCGACCAGCTAAAACCAGCCAACCTGCCTAGGCTGGTTTAAGCTGGATTTTTCAGCAGGGTTCTCCACACTATATTTAATAATTTAAATCTTTTATTAAGTATCAGAATTCCTTTAAAGAAAGCTGATATACACACATCATTTTACTCCACATAAAAGTCCTTTTATATGGAAAAACAGGAAAAACCTGCTGTCAAGTCACATATAAAGAGATGAACCAATCAAACCTGAGTACTTGATAGATGAACGGATCAAATCTTTTCCCAACTCTGACTGCATAGGACTGGCTTCTGTCTTTCATGTGATGAACAACGACTCAAAAAAGTAAGTAATCTTCTCCCCATCCTGTGCAATGTGTACCTTCAAGAATAAACAAATCCCTTCTTGACAGGACAAAGTTCAAAACGACCCATACAGCAGATCACTACTCAATCTGCATGGTAGTGACACAAAGATTTTGGTTATTATACTTCGGTCACTGCGCAGGCCAGGTAATCACAAAATGCAGGAACCTCCAGTGTTGGGTAAGTTACTTAAAAAAAGTAATAGATTACAAATGACTGATTACTAGTGTAAAAATATAATCTGATTACAGGAAAACGCCCTTACGAGATGATAGCGGGATAGAACTGTCAAATACGAGAGGTAAAACGTTGACAGGTATGATGTAACCTGGTAGATCAGATTTTCACCTGTCAATGAGAGTCGCGTCATTGTACGCTAGCAAATGACGTAAAGAGCTACGAATCAGGACACTGTTCATTCTTCTGCCGTGCCACATAGCGCAATCTGAATAATTTAATTTTAAATAACGTGAATGTGCGCGTCCACGCCGCATCTGGTGTGCGATCCCATTAAGGACAGAGTCTGCTTCAGCTATGTGGATCAGTGACTGCAGGATAAAGAACATTACGCTGAGCGCCAACATTATCCGCCAAAGGTGGACTACTACATGGATTTCCCATATTGTGGGTTATTTTAGAACGTAACTCCCGCGATTAACGAGGGACCACTGTAAAAGCCAAAAAGCTTTATGACCTTTTGCGGAAAGCAATTAATGTTTGCTCCTGACAACAGGTTTTGATCTTTGGTTTCATTCTATAGTACTGGAATTAATTTTCTACGAAAGTTTGAACTTTGAGACTTTTTAAGCAACAAAGAAAAGTGAGAAATTGTTAATGCCTGTCTGAGAAAAGTGTATAAAGTGAGTAACGAGGGGTTTTACAGCCTTAAAACATCTTTAATAATTGGAAAAAAATAAAGCTGACTACTACATGGATTTCGCATATTGTGGGTTATTTTTAGAACGTAACTCCTGCGATTAACGAGGGACCACTATACTAGGACATAAGTTTTAGTTAAATACCACAAGGCTGCATTTAATGATGTTTGTCTAGATAAGTGTTTCCCAACCCTGTTCCTGAAGGCACACCAACAGTACACAATTTTAACCTCTCCCTAATCAGACACACCTGAATCAACTCGTCAGAACATTAGAAGAGACTCCAAATCCTGACGTTAATGGGCCAGACATCCAAAATATGTACTGTTGGTGTGCCTCTAGGAATAGCGTTGGGAAACACTGATCTACACTGCCCAGCAGGCTTTTGGATATCATGGAAAAATAAAA
This sequence comes from Danio aesculapii, assembly GCF_903798145.1. Classification (NCBI taxonomy): domain Eukaryota; kingdom Metazoa; phylum Chordata; class Actinopteri; order Cypriniformes; family Danionidae; genus Danio; species Danio aesculapii. The sequence goes on along the minus strand of NC_079438.1, from coordinate 2,789,801 downwards.
ACAATCCCTTATGCAAGAAATGAGAAACAAAAACACAACCAAGGAGAACTATGAGACATGACCATGATGCCTGCTTTATTTCTGTAACCCTTTACAGAATACAAATTGTGTTTTAGTAGAATCATTATTAACAGCTACAGTCAGGTCCATAAATAAACTTGCAACCAAGTATTAAAAAGTGAAAGTTTGATTTATTTATGATCACCATTCTGTCCCATTACTTTTGGTCCCTTAACAAGTGAGAGGCAAATATGCAAACTGTTATAATTCCTACACCATTCACCTGATTTGGATGTAAATACCCTCAAATTAAAGCTGACAGTCTGCAGGTAAAAAAAAGCACACTGAATTGTGTCGATGTCCCAATATTTATGGACCTGACTGTATGTTTTCGTCCTCTTATTTTCATCCACATTTTAGTATGCTCAGGCATTCGGTCTCAATGGGAAATTATCAAATTCTTCTAAACTGTTTGCCAAGCTTACGATTATATATTTGGAACTACCAATAAAACAAAACAACAGCTATCTTATAAGTTTCGTTTCTAAACATACGAATCAACAAAATCGGCATATTTTCAGGTTGCCCAAGCAAATCAAAAGGAAACCGATCACGACACCAACCTCATTTATTGCCGTTCTACACATTATCATCCTCTTAATAATGCCTCATCTGAATGCGCTGCTCTTCAGAAGTAATTCACAACTTGGTCTTTATGGCAAATCTCCAGAATGAGAGTCACCCTTTGTTTACAAGTTTGTGGGTGTTTGAGTTGCTGCTGTCATGTGATGTCCGTTTGACAGGCCGGAGTGTAACTTGCGCTCGTTTTATACAGATTACAAATCCAGAAAACTTTTGTTGTTCAAGTGCACTTGGTTTATTTAAACAACCCACACTCATTCTGAAAACGTAGTCCCGTGGACGTTTCTGGAGACTGCGAACTATGTAGCCGGAGGTACCTACGGCTGCATTTCATTTTTTAAGCGAACGCTACAGGGCGGTATGACGCAGTTCCTTTTTGCGCTTACCGACTGACCGCTTACCTTCGTGTGGAGGGCTTTCCCGCCGCAACCAGTTTGTCCAGTTGGCTCGTCCTGTACATCGGCGGACTTGAGACGCAGAGAGGAGCTGACCACGACGACGACCGGGTTTGAGTCCGGGGAAGAGCGGTTCCAGAAATCAGGTAAGACAAAAACAGAATCCAAGAAATAAACTGAACAAGTGAATAACAGGGTGAGAATGTGGTAAAATCCGAAAACGTGGTAAAAATCAGACGAGGGCTTTTCTTTTCCTGGACGTCTTTTGTAAATTGTTGGTTGGGTTTAGGGAAGTAAGCGGGCGGGTAGGTCAATCTGTAATATTGGTTGGGTTCAGGGAAGGAGGAGGGTGGGTCAGCCGGCCGATTGGCCGGTCGCCCAGTCAATCATTCAGCCAGTCGTTCGACAGTGGCCTCTGGTGAGTTTATACAAGAACAGCGCGGGTGCGAATGGCACTCGCGAGAGACATTTGAGAAGCGAAAAATCGCACACAGCAGCCTCTCATGGATTCGCGAAAACCAAAAACTGCAAAAATACGTACCGCCCGGGTCGTATTTCGCGGTCTCCAGAAACGTCCACGGGACTACGTTTTTTGAATGAGCCTGGGTTGCATTTAAAAGTAGAGATTTCAAGCTTTATTTGGATATATGTCTTATGTCTGTGAAGAAAGTATACGCTGAGATTCCAGTGCGTTTGTTGACCACCAAACTGTCATAAAGGCACACGTCTGGTCCAACCTCATCCCTGGAGAAACGCCAGTCTATAGCAATCGATGATTGGCTCCGGTACTAGTAGGTGGGGCTTCATTCACCATATTGACCGTTACACTTTTCCCCATTTAAAACTTTACGAGTGACATGTCTCGTATATTCTATAGTCTTTGTTGCTACTCACGTGATCAAGTACTGATTTGCCTGTGATTCCAGGCATTAGTCTGCGATTTCTCAAAACCTGTTGGCGAGTCAAAATTGGGGCTGAAATCATGTCGAAATAGTCTAATTCACATCTTTGAGAAACAGCCCTTGACTTATCTTTGCCATAACTTAGGGTGAAGGCTCATATGAGAGTTGAGGCTTCTTTTATGACTGCAACTCGTTCCACAATCAGAATATACAAGACAATACTCTTCTCAGTGAATCATCATATGTTTAATGAGGGATTTCTTACGCATGAAACTCTTTCCGCACTGACCACACCTGAACGGCTTCTCCTTGATGTGAGTGTTCATATGAGTATCTAAAGTGCTTTTATATGAAAAGTTAATATCGCACTGTGAGCAAGAGTAGGGCTTCTCTCCGGTGTGAACCCTCATGTGCAAAGTTAGATTGCTTTTTCGAGTAAAAACCTTTTCACAATGAGGGCAAGTGCTTGTTTTCTCTCTAGTGTGAACTCTCATGTGCATCTCGAGTCTATGCTTTAAACTGAAACTCTTCTCACACTGAGTGCAAGCATGAGGCTTGGCTTTAGTGTGAATTGTAAGGTGGTTTTTAAGGACTTGTAACTGGTTGAATCTCTTTCCACACTGTGTGCAGGCGTATGGCCTCTCTCCAGTGTGAATCCTGATATGGTGTTGGAGGTGGTGTTTGTGAGTGAAACTCTTTCCACACTGCGTGCAGGAGTAAGGCCTCTCCCTGGTGTGAACTCTCATGTGACCTTCGAGAGCTTGTTTTTGACTGAAACTCTTGCCACACTGACCACATCTGAAAGGCTTCTTTCCAGAGTGAACATCCAAGTGGACTTTAAGGTTCTGTTTGTAACTGAAACCCTTTCCACACTGCCGACACATGTAACCTTGGCGTTTCTCAAACTGATTTTTCTCCTCCGTTTCATTCGGTTCTTGAGTCTCTTCTTTCAGGCCCATGAGCTCTAAAGAGAAAAAGATTAAAGTTAAGGCACAAAGAAAGCCAACATAGGCATCATAACCAAGAATATATAGCATCTCATAAGCACTAAGAGCCTGAAAGTGGTGTTAGATGTAATCTCATAATGTGTTAATATTTAAAACTCACTGCTTTCTTTAGGACACGCAATTGCTGATAGTTACCAAACCCCTTACTACAGCAGACCATACCTCCCAACATTTGTTTCAGAATTTCCAGGAGACCATTGGTTGGGGCGGGGGATTGGAATGGCATGGCGGCGGTCTGAGTAACAAAGTTGAGAACCTGGGGGTGTTGTGTGTGGTATTGATTATTGTACCATGTGTAATCACGCCGGTCCTACACCACCCAACCCGCTCCGAGCTGGGATCGAACCGGCGATTGTCCACATGGGAGTCGGTTGCTCTAACAAGGAGGCTAAAGATCATGGCCTCTAGCGTCTGCTGCCAGAGCACCTTTAGAGGTCATAGTGGGGTTTACCGGCACAACACTTTACTTGCTGGCCTCTGCTACACATGGACAGGTAATGGGGCAGCGGTGGCAATCAGACACTATACCAAAGTTGACAACCAGGTGTGGGTGTTGGAGACTGTACCAAAAAGGTGAGGATCGGAGGTAGGGAGTGAAATTACAGGAGTTTTCCAGGAGAAATAACAAAACGGGAGGGTGGCGGAAGATGGGTGTGAAATACAGGAGACTCCTGAGGAAAACGGGAGTGTTGGCAGGTATACAGCAGACCAATCCCCAATCAATCAATATTATTGTCTATAATTATAGAAGAACAGTGGCCTCTAGGCTATGTTCAGTTTTACACTTTGGGGCCGATCCCAACGAACATGCTTTTCTGTGTTGAGAACGCAAGGCTTTTGTTGACAAGAAAAAGTGAAGTGCACTTTTTATGTCACTAGTCAACCACTGAATCAGCTGCGTATTGTGTGAACGTTGCTGTTAATATTATTATAACTGTAATATTTATTGCGAGGAGCGGCATGGTGGCTTAGCGGTTAGCACTGTCGCCTCACAGCAAAAAGGTCACTGGATCGAGTCCTGGCTGGGTCCAGTTGGCGTTTCTGTGTGGAGTTTGCATGTTCTCCTTGTGTTGGCGTGGGTTTCCTGCTCCGGCTTCCAAACACATGCGCTATAGGTGAATAGGATGAACTAAATTGGCTGTAGTGTATGTGTGTGTGTGTGAGAGATTGAGTGTGAATGGGTGTTTCCCAGTGCTGGGTTGCAGGTGGAAGGGCATCCGCTGCATAAAACATATGCTGGGATAGTTGGCTATTTATTTCACTGTGGTGACCCCTGATAAATAAGGGACTAAGAACCCGCGAACTGCCAAGGAATGGATCCGCAACCCATTTGTCAATAAATCAGCTGAAACCAGCATGGCTCTGCAAGAAGATCAACTCCTGGAGATCACAATAGACGGCAGCCTTTTAGGGTCCGTTTGCATATCATGACTTTTCTAGAGTTCATGCAAGTTCGTTATTTCCAATGGGGGCGCGTGACGCGCTCGTGCCTTCCAGACCAGGCACACCCAGTTGAATGAATGCCGTGAGCGCACCGCGAGTCATGTGACAAAAACTGACCAATCAGCTTCAGCTTGTATGGAATATACACATTTCGGTAGAAAAATTAACTCAGACAAACACAGAACACTCAAAACACTGCGGTGCTTTGTAATTTTTCTCCATAAATAAAACTTGTATCAGAGTAACAGCAATGTTTTGCAGGTCTCAGGGGATTGGAACGACATGAGGGGCAGTAATGGGTAACAAAATTTTAAAGGTCCCATGAAATGTGCATTTATATTCAACAGTGTAGCCCCTCCCCTTTTAAAAAAAACAGCCAATAGTGTTATGCTTTTATTACCTCTCTGCCAGTGAGAGTGGCTGAGCTGAAGAGCATCAAATATAAAGCGTCTTGAATACTATCGTGATTTGACAACACACTAGGATCATCCACTAATCAAAATCCTCAGAATGCAGATATAATGGCACTTTCTGCGCGGGTCAAACTGAGTTACTTTGATTAAAATGTAGTTTTAGAAGTGTAACCTGGCCTCAGAAAGTATTAAAGTCCACATGAAATCAAAACTAACCATATGATTAGCTTACATTGCTAGTTTTGTGGTGAACAATTCATCTGTGTGTGTCATTAAGAAAAAGATTAGATAACATATATTTTAGGAATATCTATAGGAATTGGGCGGGGCTAACACACTTAACCACGCCCCCTCCAGTGGTAAGTTTTGACAACAAACAGAAATAGCGAGGAGAAGGAGGAGTCTGTTAGGTTGTATTAACTCTCCTCAAACCCTTTCCCCTTCTTTCTGAATGACATGCCTTCTTTAATACATCCAATCAGCTCGCAGCGGAAAAAACAAGCCACGCCCACTGTTTTCTCATTTAATATTCTGTTTCTCTGGGAACTGCAGTGTTGCCAACTTAGTGACTTTTTCGCAATATTTAGCAACTTTTCAGCCCCCCCCCCCCCCCCCCCCCCCCCCAAATTTTCAAAAAAGCGACTAGCGACAAATCTAGCGACTTTTTAGTGTGTCTCTTGAGATTTTCTCATGTGCCCATAGACTGATTTCACGCGGCCGCCATTTTAAACAGCGGAAATTTAAACTGCTGTGGGAAGAAACCCGGAAGTATCGTCTGAGTCACAGAAGAATGTTGTGTACCTGGCTGTATATCTTATCAGCGAAGAGAAAGCGACACAAATTTATCATTTCGCCACCTTCCGAGTGACCCGAAGGTCCGTTCTGAATGGATAGTGAAAACAACAAGGGATATCGGACCTCATTTTCAGCTAAGTTAAGGGAAATGGCGCTAGTTCGCTAACTTTTTCTTTCCCAAACACACGTTTTAGATGCCATTTATCAAACTCAAGTTAATAAACTGATTTTTTCACTATATTAGACTCGTCACGATACAAAATTTCGGTACTGAAATGTAATAAAAAAAAAAAAACGCCCATTTCTCGTTAACATTTAAGCACTCTTGATGGCGTTCTTAAACAGCGCTGATTTGCCATGGTGTTCACGTGCTCAACAGAAATGACTGTGATTGGCTGTGAAGGTCATCAGTTCACGGCTCTTCACAGATTGCAAACACAGATAGACTACTGTACTACATACTACCGTGTTTGTATTACTCTTAAAGAGATCGTGATGTTGTTTGATGCCTAATCTGCTTTTAAATGTTTAAATTAAACGTAACTGAATGATATTAAAGTGGTGTTTACACCATTTCTGCATTTTGAAAATCGCGGCAACAGCAGGAGGTTTGTAGTACACAGCATGTTGCTGCAATGTTAACAGTGCTGGTCCTATACTTACGGGTTTCTTCCCAGCGCAGCCTCGCTTTCATGTTTTATAATGGGGGCTGCCTGAAATAAGCGTATACTGTACCGTCCCTACTCTTTTTAACGAGCTGTGGGTGATGCCGTCGGCCCCTCCCCTGCCTCAGAGCACTCACAGGCGACCGGTAAAACGTTATGACGTCAGTAATATGCAAATTGACGTATGATGTAATCTAGCTACTTTTCGGGCAGAGCTTAGCGCCTTTTAAATTGAAAATATTTAGCAACAGCGGAACTGCGTCACAATACGAAAAAAATAACGGTTGCAGCTTCCGATTCATGGGGACTTTAATACTTTTGTAAGACTTTTGTAAAGTTATTCATGATGCCTAGAGCTTAAATGCTATCAGTAAACATTTACAAAATTAAGTGCTAATTTTATCCAAAAAATTTTAGATATTTGCCATGTGGCATACTGTAAAAGCAGACATTTAATCAAATGTTGATCTTTGAGAAAGAAAACCAACCGGTTTGTTCAGGATCTTCATGTTTGACTGTGAATGTGTCTTCAATCTTCAGGTCTTCGCTCTCCTCTTTAATAAACGCCATCTTTATAACAGTGTGGAGATCAGTCGCTTCAGCAGGAGCTTTCCTCAGTGTTTGGACACTTTGTCCTGTTTAAAATGAGAACAATGAACAGAAATAAAAGATAACCACATTTAAAATCAGCACTAAGAGAGCCTGATTTATTCAGCCACCCATTTAGATTAGTATATCGACTACATAAGTTGTATGCTAGTTTCAATGTTACACTTTCATTAAAACATTGACAGTTTGTAGAAGTTGTCGCTCCAAAGTATAAAACAAATATATAGATGTACAAAAATCTCAATAGGTAAAACCAAATAACAGAACAAGATGTTAACTAACTCACAATAACTTAAAAGCGTCAAAGAAATCAACGGTTTTAGCAGCTTTTTTGTTTGTACTCTCCTAAATGGTATATATATATATATATATATATATATATATATATATATATATATATATATATATATATACATATATACATATACATATATACATATACATATATACATATATATATATATACATATATATATATATATATATATATATATATATATATATATATATATATATATATATATATATATATATATACATACATATATATATACATACATATATATATACATACATATATATATACATATATACATGAAATGAAGCTTATGTTATTAATCTTCTGATCATACAAGTTTCATATCATCGATGTAAATTTAGCAATCAGAAACCTGTTTTTAGTAGTACTTAAAGAACTATATATATATATTTAGTTCTTTAAGTACTACTAAAAGCAGGTTTCTGATTGCTAAATTTACATCGATGGATATGAAACTTGTATGATCAGAAGATTAATAACATAAGCTTCATTTTCCAACTTCTTATAGTTCAAAAAAACCAAAAATAACCTATTCATACAGTAAAAGAAAATATGAAAGCACTTTATCATTTATACATTTAGATACCTTCCCCTATAACCGTTTTGTATATGGACAATGCCAGAAAATATGAGGTACTATGGAACAAAATCAGTGCCAAAAGTATTGAATTAAAAAGCTTGTTAATTAGCACAAACTGAAAAAATTAATACACCGAATTAACAAGTTCCTGCATTTTAATGACTTGAATTGCAGGGTTTGTATTTTTAGGTCCTGAAATTTAACACATCTGTTTATTTAAGCTGTGATTATTTCAACGAAAAATAGTTCAAACACGTTTTCATACTTATAAATTCAATAATTCTTATTCAATTTCCAGATTTCACTTACAAAATATTCAATACCCTTTGTATAATGTACGATTGATGTGCAATTTTCAGTTCAAATGTTCTCTTCTATAAATTCAGTGGTTTCAATTCGACTGTTGGAATTTAAAATTACATCCAGGAACTGCAGGAAAAGCAATAAAACGTTTGCAAAATGTCTTTCATGATTAAAATTTCAATTATTTTAAATTACACGTCCTATCCATACCCGACCTTAAATCATACTCTCTGGTTTTGCATATCTTTGTTCCTAATTGTTTTTAGTCCTGGCAATTATGTTTATCTATTTTGTATTATAATATTTCCTCTCCTGTTTCTCGTACGTTTATAGTCTTTAGCTGTCAATATAATACTTTCCATCTATGGAAGAAAGAGTTAATAAAGATAGAGAATGTGTAACATCATATTCGTTAAAAGACGGTTTATGTGAATGTAACCCCACCGGTCCGAGCAGGGCGCGAGTTGGCTAAAGATTGCAGAACGTTTGTTGCTGGATCCGAGGAGTGAGGTTTACGCGATCACCAGCTGCCTTCCGTTACATAAGTGCAAATATAGATGACCAAAACGTCATTTACTCATACTCCTTTTATTACTTATAATATCCAAGGCATTGATATTAATATTAAATGCTACTTTTGTGCCTTTCTTAGCTATTTACTGGGTTAAAATAACAAATTATTCCATCTCCACCTGCTGGTGAAAGGGCAGCTGGCGATCTTCAATCTATTGCTTTTCCTGCAGTTCCCGGATGCAATGTCGAATTCTAACAGTCGAATTTGAGCCACTGAATTTATGGGAGCGAATATTTGAGCTGAAGTAAAATGAACTGAAAATTACCTTTTGAATATTATACATCGTATTTTTAAAGGGTATTGAATATTTTGTAAGTGAAATGTGGAAATTGAATAAGAATTATTGAATTTATAAGTATGAAAACGTGTTTGAACTATTTTTCGTTGAAATAATCACAGCTTAAATAAACAGATGTGTTAATTACAGGACCTAAAAATACAAACCCTGCAATTCAAGTCATTAAAATGCAAGAACTTGTTAATTCAGTCAATTGAGCTATTCAACAAGCTTTTTAATTCAATACTTTTGGCACTGATTTTGCTCCATAAGGTACTGTTTTTGGTTATGATGAACGGAAAGTACAGTTGACATCCATGTCTTCAATATATCTGGTTTAAAAAATGCTCAACAGGGTCAAATTTGTGTAGTATCTTAAATGAGATTTCTTTGATTTTAATTGTTATTAAACATTTATTAGGTAATCCCCAAACTCTCCGCCAATCAATATTTTGAGTAAACTTAGACCAGTGGAAAATAACATATGGTATACTAACCAGTTCCTTTTGCACTAGTAGACGTATGCTCTCATTATTATTCGTTTTATTTATTCGTTTAAATAATAATTTTGCCTCAGAAAGTATCAGCAGGGTGAATAAAAGATGCATTCTTAGAGTTTTAAATACCTTTTACGTAAAGAAACAATACTAGAAGAGATCGCTCCAATTACCGAGGAAAGTTCCTTTGGGGTTACAGGAAAATCCAAGTATGAAAGAAATTCACCATATGTCATCAAGTATCCTTCATTGTTCAACAACTGTCCTACCAAAAGAATCCCTTAATCCAGGCATGGGCAAACTTGATCCTCGAGGGCCGGTGTCCCTGCAGAGTTTTGCTCCAACACTAATCAAACACACCTGAACACCCTAATTAGTGTCTTCAAGATCGCTAGAAAGCTACAAGCAGGTGTGTTTGATTAGGGTTGGAGCAAAACTATGCAGGACACCGGCCCTCCAGGATCGAGTTTGCCCATCCCTGCCTTAATCAAACCATGTTTTCACGAATATCTCTTGAGTTTATATGGAATATTGCAATTAATTCAGATATAATATTGATGCGGGCTGAGATTGTGCTTGTAAATTAACGTCCATCCCAAAAGTGCTTGCCTATGGAAAGCTGACAGTTTAACGGACAGTACCTCAATTTTAGAATCACACATTAACAAAAATAGGAGACCACCAAGCTGGGCAAAAATTGTACTAGAAACCACGTTGAAGACGGATTTTTCAGATAATACTTCAACCAGTTAATCTTGAAAGTATTATTTAAAATAGAATAATCTAAATGATCAAGACCACCATTCTGATAGGAGTTGACTATCACAGATCATGTAACGCACGCGGTTTGTCCAAAGAAAGTTTAACATTGTTTGATCAATTATCTTATTTATTTTACAATCTGCATGAATTAAGGAAGCAACATAAGTCTAGAGATACCCTCTGCTTTAGCCAACAAAGCACGTCCTTTGAGAGATCCCTGCTGAAATAACCAGCTTAAACCAGCCTAGGCTGGTTGGCTGGTTTTAGCTGGTCGACCAGCCTGGTTTTAGAGGGGTTTTGGCCATTTCAAGCCTGGTCTTAGCTGGTCAGGCTGGAAAATTACCAGCTAAATCCAGCTTGACCAACCTAGCCAAAACTAGCTATGTCCAGCTTAAACCAGGCTGGTTTTAGCTGGTCATTTCCAGCCTGACCAGCTGCGACCAGGCTGGAAATGGCCAAAACCCCTCTAAAACCAGGCTGGTCAACCAGCTAAAACCAGCCAACCAGCCTATTCTGGTTTAATCTGGATTTTTTAGCAGGGATAAATCTCTTTGCAACCAGATCTTATACCTGTTTTGTACTTTTAATCGGATTAAAATTTAGTGAGATTCTGTCCAATTCATTTTTTGAAATCGCTTATCCTAAATAGCTCGGGACATCCTTTATTAGAATACTACAGAGCGATTTATCATGACAACTCTTTAAGGCAAACAATTCACATTTTTGTAAACTCAAGCAAAGACCCGAGGCACTTGAAAAAATCCGATAACTTGGATGGCTGACTGGATTTGAGGAGCATTTTTGAGAAAAAGAGCAGTGTCATCTGCTAATTGATTTATCAAGATACTTCGTCTTAATTTGAATCCCTTCCCTACTGAAAAATCCAGCTTAAACCAGCCTAGGCTGGTTGGCTGGTTTAGCTGGTCGACCAGCCTGGTTTTAGAGGGGTTTTGGCCATTTCCAGGCTGGTTTCCAGCCATTTCCAGCCTGGTCTTAGCTGGTCAGACTGGAAAATGACCAGCTAAATCTAGCCTGGTTTAAGCTGGACATAGCTGGTTTTGGCTGGTCAAGCTGGTTTTAGCTGGATTTAGCTGGTCATTTTCCAGCCTGACCAGCTAAGACCAGGCTGGAAATGACTGGAAACCAGCCTGGAAGTGACCAAAACCCCTCTAAAACCAGGCTGGTCGACCAGCTAAAACCAGCCAACCAGCCTAGGCTGGTTTAAGATGGATTTTTCAGCAGGGTTGTAATTCCCTTGATTAAACAAAATGATTAAACATCTGTGCAACAATGATAAAAAGATAAACTGAAACAGGGCTACCTTGCCTTACTCCTCTTTTCAAATAAAACCTTTGTGTTGTGCCCTGACTTCATTTAGCCGAACTATTGCAACCCACATAAAGAGTTTTCGTTTCATTTACTCGTTGTTTTGACTGGCAGGTGACGTCCGCGCACAGTGGTTCGAGTGAATCGAAACAGTGAATCGTTTTGAGAAACATTTGACTCAATTGACTCGGAGTTTTGTAAAGCTCCGTTTATCCTCATCTCCACTCGCCAGTGACTGAATTCATGTTTACTAACAGATTCACGGTACAGAGAGAGAAACGACGCGCTTTTTCTGTTACTCGCGTGGGTTTTATAGTCGCTAATATAGTTAGCTTAATCTTAAAGTTCTTAAAGGAATAACTCTGAATCAATGTTTGGTATTTAAACCTAAAAACATAACATAATAGCACAAACCTTCTGTGGAACTGCAGATACGGGAGCGTGGCGCAGCGTTATGACATCACACGCCAATACCAAAATAAAAGTCTGGTGCTATAGAGAAACCTCTGTTGACTAAATCTGCGATCGCAGAAAACAGTTTCATTAACCTTTTAACTTGTTAAAAGTTATCGGTGCATAAAATTGCTACCTAGAAATCATACTTTAAAAACAAAACCAGGATTTAGTTAAATGGTTTAACACTACACAAGTTCCTTGCTAATAAAACTGACAATAAACTTCAAGTTCAGCAATTGTATTCACACAAATACACAAGTTAAATCTCCAAATTAACAATAAACTTTACAGTTAATAATTTTGGTGAGGCGGTGGCACAGTGGGCGCACGATTGCCTCACAGCAAGAAGATCGCTAGTTCGAGCCTCAGCTGGGTCAGTTGGCGTTTCTGTGTGGAGTCCCCGTGTTGGCGTGGGTTTCCTCCGGGTGCTCCGGTTTCCCCCACAGTCCAAACACATGCGCTATAGGTAAATTTGGTAAGCTAAATTGTCTGTAGTGTGTGAAAGAGAGTGTATGGATGTTTCCAAGATGAAGGGCATCCGCTGCGTAAAACATGTGCTGGATTAGTTGGCGGTTCACTTTACTGTGGCGACCCCGGATTAATATAGGGACTGAACCGAAAAGAAAATGAATGAATGAGTCAATTTTTGAAAGAGATCTAAAGTTTAAATGATGTAAACTTTAGGTCAATTGTTTGAAATCATCAGGTTTACCAGGCCTGCAAGAAAAGAAAGCTGGGATTTTCAGGTTATTCACATGGAAGTGGAGCACTGTGTGAGCACTGATGCTAATCTAATAGAAAACGCTTAACTATGCTAGGCTGGAAAACTTAATACCTGCGTTTTTGTTGCATTTATAGTTTTGACCATCAGGTGTCCCTAGCATTTGCTGTTTAAATATATGCATGCCTCGTTTGTATTTATATATTTATTTTGAGTCTTTTATTTTGGTGTGAGTGTGTGACGTCATAAGGCTGCGCCGAGCTCCGGCATCTAAGGTTCAACAAAAGGTTTGTGCTTTACATTTTTTCAAGGTTTAATACATCAACACAAGCGTTCAGTCAAGGACATTTGATTAGCGAGTTATTAGAGATATTATATTAATAGTTCGTCATTAAATTAAATATTCCAATGCTTTATCAAACATTTATTTACACGCTTTAAAATCGAATTACTCCCTGTATCGTGAATCTGTGAGTAGAAATTAGAAAAACGGAGCTTTACGAAACTCCGAGTCATTTGAATCAAATGTTTCTTGATTCAGTTTTTCGAATCGCGCGAATCACTGCGCGCCGACGTCATCTGCCGGTCAAAACAGTGGAAATTAAACGAAGCAACAAATATGAGGTGCTTTTATAAACCAACTGTATCATAAAAGAGTAATATTGAACACAAAATAGTGTGTATGCATAGTTTGTATTCTTTTGTACATTTCTAGAGCTGGTTTTGTGTGTTTTTAATCTACTCAGGGGATCTAAGGTCACCGTCTGTCCCTCAGACTGACTCCCTCAGCAGTGCACTGAATGGTGAGCTAGAGAGCTGATTGAGACGCAGATTGAGTGTGGATTTCTTTTATTTCTGTTCATTGTTCTCATTTTAAACAGGACAAAGTGTCCAAACACTGAGGAAAACTCCTGCTGAAGCGACTGATCTCCACACTGTTATGAAGATGGCATTTATTAAAGTGGAGAGTGAAGATGTGAAGATTGAAGACACATTCACAGTCAAACATGAAGATCCAGAGGAACAAACAGGTTGGTTTTCTTATTAAATACAAGAAAAATATATATAATTATGTATTTGACATATATCTTGCTAGTGCAACTCTCATATAATGTTACGATCACAAGGCAGATGCCTTGTAAAACTCAGAGGCGTCTTACATCCTAAAACTTGCAGGGTGTTTTATATCATAACGTGGGAAGATTAGATTTCTCACTTCCTGACCGTTTGATGAAAACTCCTTGCAGACTGTGCTGTTATTGCCACATTCAGACAATTACATGGTTTTCACAGTGGGTGATCCTAGTGTGCCATCATTCATTTTCTCTTCAGCTTAGTTCCTTTATTTATCTGGGGTCTCCACAATGGAATGAACCACCAACTTATTCAGCATGTATTTTACACAGCGGATGCCTCTTCTAGCTGCAACCCATCACTTGGAAAAAACCCATACACTCTCATACACTACGGCCAATTTAGCTTACCCAATTCACCTATAGTGCATGTCTTTGGACTTGTGGGGGGAAACCGGAGCACCTGGAGGAAAACCCACGCCAACGCAGGGAGAACATGCAAACTCCACACAGAAATGCCAATTGACCCAGCCAGGGCTCGAACCTGCGACCTTCTTGCTGTGAGGCGATCATGCTACCCACTGCGCCATCGTGTTGTTTTGTGCATTAAAAAAATGAATGAAGAGAAATTCAATTCAGGAAGTCAATTTAAATCAGATGTAAGTCACGATGAATGAACCGTGGCCCCGGTTTGAATTGAGGCCTCGTTTACACTAATACGTTTTCGTTCGAAAACGCATACGTTTAGCTAAGGTTACGCCTTCCGTTTACACTACCCCGGAGTTTTCGAGCGCCGAAAACTGAGCATTTTGAAAACGCAGAAGAAGCTGTTTTCTTTTTAAAACACTGCTGCTCCTTCTCAGTGTGGATGGGGGGGAAAACTGAGACATCTGAAAACGGAGGCAGGGCTGCAGACATTCGCCTATCTGATTGGGGCTTTTTCTCAATGTTAAGTAGCCTACACAAAGTTGCACCCTTTCCTTGTAAGTTCAGACTTCGCAAGTTTGATATGGAAAACAAACTCCCGAGAACACATGTCTGGTAAAAACAGTGTACTTTATAAAGTCTTCCACATCACCCAGTCTACGTTGTTTCACTTTCTTAACAATAAAATGAAAACTTGATATAAGGAACTGCCTATTTTGATTTTGATATTAACAACCTAAAGTGGGTCCACGACACGGCGGGCGCATAACAGTTGGAAGTATCGCACACCAGACGCGCACATTCGCATGTTGTTTAAAATGAAACTATTCAGATGGCGCTCTGTGGCGTGGCAGAAATATGAAGAGTGTCCTGAGTCGTAGCTGGGCGCTGTGGACAGCCGCCGACTTGCGGCTAATTAGAAGCATAGATTCTAATCTATGCTTAGAATTCTAAAATGTGTGGCGCTGCATGGCGCGACGCATCCGGCGTGCGACCCCCTTAACACAGGATTCCCACCCAGGCTCATTCTGAAAACGTAGTCCCATGGACGTTTCTGGAGACCGCGAAATACGTAGATGGAAGTACGTACGGCTGTATTTCATTTTTTTAAGCAAATGCTGCGGGGCAGTGTGACACCGTTTCTTTCGGCTTTCCCTCCACAACCAGTTTGTCTGGTTAGCTCTTTGTGGACGTCAGTGGACTCGAGGCGCAGAGAGGGGCTGACCATGACGACGACCAGGTTCGAGTCCGGGAAAGAGCGGTTCCAGAAATCAGGTAAGAAAACAAAAACAAAATCCAAAAAATAAAGCGAACAAGTTCGTCACAGAGTGAGAATGTGGTCAAAATCCGAAAACGTGGTAAAAATCACGTAAAAAATATGGCTTTTCTTTTTCTGCACAGCTTTTGTGAATTGTTGTTGGTTGGGTTTAGGGAAGGAGGAGGGTGGGTCAGCCGATTGGCCGGTCGCACTGTCAATCATTCTGTCAGACTGGCGGAAGGTCGTTCGACATCGGCCTCTTGCGAGTTTACGCAAGAATGGGAGAAACATTCGAGACGCGAAAAAGCGTGCGCAGTGGCCTATCGCGGATTCGCGAAAACAAAAACTGCAAAAATACGTACCTCCCGAGACGTCCAGGGGACTACATTCTCAGAATGAGCCTGGGTTGCAGGATTCGCACAAGGTGCTTAAAGTGCTTGAATTTGGCTTTTAGAAATTCAAGGCTTGGAATACATGGAAAATTGGCTGGTTTTGTTGAAACATGCTTGAAATTAAAAGGAGAACTTCTATGCAGTTTCCACGACGGAAAAATAAAAATGTTTGCGAACTTTTGTACAATTAAATGCAAAAATACCCGCACAAACTACTGTGATTCCAAAGCGGTGATTTGACTGATATGAAAAGTGACCAATCACAGTCGACCTTGTCTAGTTTTATGTGAAACGTAAGGGCGGGACAAAGGCCTTTCTGTGATACAGTGGCAGAAAATAACAACTGAAAAACAAATGTTTTGCGGGAATAATGCTTTGTGGATGTTTTCACTGTAGAGCTGTCTATGTTATTAGCGAGAGTAATCAAACCACGGACATACTTCCTGCCATTTCGACGATCTACACACGTTTCGCTCTATTCTCTCCGCTCTTTTCCTCCAACCTGTCACTCTTTTTCAGTCTAAATGTCGGCGGGGAATGCAGCTAATGCGCAATTATTAGTTTCTGCAAATGTCGCGGGTGCTTTATTTTAACATGAGAGCGCAGTCATGTACGTTAATCGCGAAAACAAATATGCGAGCTTCTAAATGGGCTTTTTCAAACGAACTGCAAGTTCTCTCATCTTCGCGTGTGTGCGCTGAGACTGTAAACAATCGCGATCTCTTTGCTATTAAAGTAGAAACTATTTAACTTTGCTGCTTGACTCAATTTAGTCAAAAAGTATCAAGTATTTAGAATTAGATCGACGCATGACTGATGACAATGCTAACGGACTTGTATCTGTATCGTGAAGTAAAACGTACTTTTAGCAAAGGTAAAACGTTTTTATTTCTATACGACAAAAGAATTATGCTGGAAACGTTTCTGTTTGAGGTATTTGTGGGATTTATACATAATAGCTGTATTCTGATCTGTCAAAGCAATCTGTTGTTACATTTATCAAAATAAACAGTAAGGCTCTTAAAACACTTCTTTGAGAAATGTGGTGTTGTCATAAGTTAGGTTAGGTTAGGTTACTTTATTTATACCCGAAGGTAGATTTGGTTTGCAGTCAAGAGTCCTCATCTCACAACAGTGCTACACAAAGGAACTCACACAGTAACAACAACAAATAAACATTAGGACATAAAAACACTTATAAAAGTATAAATTAATAATCACTTCAAGTGTCCACCTCCCCCCCCCAATATAAATATAAATAAAAAAATATTTCAAATACCTCGAGTGAAACGAAGTCATTTGTTTTATTATTTTATTACTGACAGTGGACTTGTCTTTTTTGTAAAACTATTTCAGTTTAAGTTCAAGCGTAAAATAAAATCTCCATGTGATGTAGAGCTATTTAAGAAACAAATTTGCCATATTGTAAAGACAAGAACGAGCAAATAAAAAAATTGTGTAAAATATTTAAATAAAAGGCTAAATTTAAATAATTTCATCATATACTTTAATTAAACCTTTCAAAGCTTGAAAATATTGTTTAAAAAATGGACACTGGACAATGGAAAATATGGAAAAAATCGACCATACTTCTTTTGTTATTCCTATATTTGTATCTTTGCGATTTTAAGCAATTAAACCATTCAAATAAGTTTAAACTTTAAAAATGGCCGTAATGAAAATCAGATTTAAAAAAATGTAACTAACTAGTACTCAGAGTAGTTTTTAAAAAGAGCAATTCGTACTGTAACTGCACTGGTCTAAATAAAATGATAGCCACGCTTCATACTGATGTCCTTGCTCTTTATTTGTTTCTCTCTCTCTCTCTCTCTTTGCAGTAGACACCGTGAAAACTACAAGAAATATAACACATAACATTTAAAATATGCAGTCCTTTTCACAGTCTCTCACTTAAATGTCCGCCGATATGCATATGAACATGTGCGACAACTCTGAATCCAGTAACATCAGTCTCTACACACAACATCATTCATGTAAACTCAAATATTACAACAATATACATAAAATCTACCAGAATTCAAATATAAATTACAGTGTGCGCCCTCTTAGACCATGCAGAATAATGAACTCTTTCTCATGCTCTGTATCGTTGGCTTCTTTCTGCCACCATGTCAGTTTCACCCATAATGCAATGGTCTCGCACTTCACGTAACTCAAAACATGTGATCTGTTACGCTCCAATAGCAACTCTTTCTTTTAAACCCGCAACTACTAACAATTTCAAGGGTGCACATTCTCTGCTTTGCATTATATTGCATATTATAAGTTTATAACAGAAATTTACATACAAATTAATTTGAGTTTATAACAAACACAAGTACACACAACTTTGAGAAAAAGCGTCCTTGGCATTTACACGTACCTTTACCTAATATTAGTATTATTTACAAAAATTTGTGTTATTTTAGCAGTGTAGTGGTATTTGAGTACAAAAAAAAACATTTCACAAGCACATTTAGTGTAGGTTTATTAAATTAATAATTATCGCTATATGATTAATTAATTATTATACTATTATTATTAATGGTTTTTATTTGTATAAATTCCTATGCAATTTTAAGGGTTGCTGAGAATACATTTCAGGTGTTCAATACGTTGCGCGTCAGTTTCGAAAATAAAAATAGCTGCTGGAAAAAGTGCGTAAAAGTCCTTGATTTTCATTAGGCTGTGCCTGTTTGAACCCTGTCAACAGACACTAAAAACGTAGCTACATATTTATCTGACCGCCATCTGCACCGCATGCATATTTAACAAAACGGAGCCTATAACATCATTGCCTCCTTTCATTTTCATTGAAAAATACAAAACATACCCTGTCTCTTTTGCTGAATATCAGACTTATCAGGCTATTATAAAAGTATAACGTACGATAAGTTTATACAATATAGGAAATAAAGGCAAGCAATTGGTCAATGTGCAGAATCAGTATACGCGGTTACATTAATAATTTAAGTTATCTTTGCGCTCACCCAAAACACGTTACCTGAAAACAAGTAGTAGAATCAAAATACCCAAGTCGGGGAAGAATTAAGTCTAAAGACAACAAGATGAATTAAATATCACGTTTAAGAACTATAGTGAGATTAGATCCAGTGGTAGATCCTTGATAAATAGTCCGACACCGTTAAAATGCCATTTTCAAACTAAAACGTAGTGGGGCCCCAGTCTGGATAGATAATTGTAAACAAACTGGCCTTGCTGTACTTGAAGGAGGCTTGAGGATTCAACTTGAGCTCAAACCCCATCTATGAGTGTTTCCTGAGAGAAAGATTGAGCAAATGGGAGGAGAATAAGAGGAGGATAACTAGGATTGTGCAGTGGCTGCGACTTATACACACACAAACTATATTTAACATACTATTTTTTTTCTCTTTAGAACTGATGGTGCTCAAAGAAGAGTTTCAAGATCTGAATGAAATGGAAGAGAATCAGTTCGAGAGACACCAGGATTCAATGACTGATGAAAATTCCACTAAGACAAAGAAGAGTTCAGCACATAAACGAGCTCAGAAAAACAATTTCACCTGCTGTGTTTGCGGAAAACCTTTTTCTCAAAAACACAACCTTAAAGTCCACATGAGAATTCACACTGGAGACAAGCTTTTCACATGTGATCAGTGTGGCAAGAGTTTCACTCAAAAGTCGAAAATCGACGTCCACATGAGAGTCCACACCAGTGAGAGACCGTACTCATGTCCTCAGTGTGGAAAGAGTTTCCGTCAAAAACAGCACCTTAAACTCCACATTAGAGTTCACACAGGAGAGAAGCCATTTCCGTGCCAACAGTGTGGAAAGAGATTCAATCAACTACAAGCGCTTCAAAGTCACTTTACAATTCACACTGGAGAGAGACCTTATGCCTGCCCTCAGTGTGAGAAGAGTTTCCGTCAAAGACCGTCACTTGAAAAACACTTAAAGGTTCACTCCAGAGAGAAACCGTTCACCTGCTCTCAGTGTGGAAATGGTTTTACTCAAAAGGAGCGTCTTCAAAACCACATGAGGATTCACACTGGAGAGAAGCCTTTCACGTGCCCTCATTGTGAAAAGACTTTTGCTCATAGAAGCAACCTTTACTTCCACGTGAGGACTCACACCGGAGAGAAGCCTTTCGTCTGCACGCACTGCGGCAAAACCTTTAGATGTAAAAACTCTCTTATTAGCCACATGAGGACTCACACTGGAGAGAAGCCGTTTGCGTGTGATCAGTGTGGGAAGAGTTTCTCGAGAGAGTTTAACCTTAAGTGTCACATGAGCAATCACACCGGAGAGAAACCGTACACGTGTGGTCGGTGTGGAAAGAGTTTCGTGCGTAAAGACACTCTTAATAGGCATGAATTGATTCACTCTAAAGGTATTAAATGTAAGCAGTGTGGAAAGAGTTTCAATCATAAAACCAGCTTCAAGTCGCACATGAGGCTCCACTCTGGAGAGCAAGGGTGAGTGTTCAAAACCTTTGCTCACGTACCTCTTTAAATAACCACTTGAGTAATAACGTTCTAGCGACAGCTACCTTTATTGTAATGACTTTACTAGGTATGCATACTTAATTCCATGGTCTGCTAAAATTCTTGATTCTGATTGGCTTGGAGGTGTGCAATAAAATCGTTTAAAGCCCCGGTCAGATCACACGAAGTTGTCTTGATTTCACCACGATTTCCTTGAGGTAGGCCAGGGATCACCAAACTTGTTCCTGGAGGTCCGGTGTCCTGCAGATTTTAGCTCCAACTCTAATCAAGCACACCTGAACAAGCTAATCAAGGTCTTACTAGGTATACTTGAAACACCCAGGCAGGTGTGTTGAGGGAAGTTGGAGGTAAACCCTGCAGGGCACCGGACCTCCAAGAAAGAGATTGGTGACCCCTGACGTAGGGTGTCGTGGAGATTTGTAAACGACAAATGGGTGTCGTGACGCAAGATTCAATTGTTTCTGGTAACAGGTTCAGTGCTGCGAATACATTAGTAAAGCATTTCCTGCTTATTCAAATGTGGCGCAGTGGGTAGCACGTTTGCCTCACAGCAAGAAGATCGCTGGTTCGAGCCTCAGCTGGGTGTTGGCATTTCTGTGTGGAGTTTGCATGTTCTGCCCGTGTTTGCGTGGGTTTCCTCCAAGTGCTTCTGTTTCCCTCACAGTCCAAAGACATGTGGTACAGGTGAATTGGGTATGCTAAAAAACTGACCGTAGTGTGTGTGTGTGAATGAGTGTATATGGATGTTTCCCAGTTATGGGTTGCGGCTGGAAGGGCATCCACTGTGTAGAACATATGCTGGATAGGTTGGCGGTTCATTCCGCTGTGGCGACCCCAGATTAATAAGGTTAGAGTCCCAGCTGGGCCAGTTGGCATTTCTGTGTGGAGTTTGCATGTTGTCCCTGTGATCGAGTGAGTTTCCTCTTGGTACTCCAGTTTCCCCCACAATCCAAACACATGTGCTATAGGTGAATTGGATCAACTAAATTGGCCGTAGCGTAGGTGTGTGAATGAGTGTGTGTGGGTGTTTCCGAGTCCTGGGTTGCATCCGCTGTGTAAAACCATAGGCTGTAAAAGATATGGATGTAGTATCCGTGACGTCACCCATAAGTTTCTGAAGAACCCAAAAGAAGCTACCGAAAGGCGTAGCCAACCGTCGCCATTTTGTTCGCACGTCATCACACCAACCGGGGGGATACCAAACAAGGGCAAAGAGGTGGAGCGTGAGCGGAGCTACAGACGGCTACTAGGATTTTGCTTAGACAGGCTTTCCTATGGAAGAAATGCTTAATACTTCATTACCTGCGACTCGTTTGTGTTCTGACCACATGTGCTTGGTTGTACACTATATCAATAAAGTGTTTAGACTTTGTAATACATTGAGCCATTAAACATTGTTCTTATGATGTTTTTCTACAGAAGATAAACCCTTAATTGCTTCCAAACACTTCAAATATAGTCTGTGTTAGCAAATGCAGGGCTACACTGTATGACAACGCTTCAGATGACGGTTCTGTAGCCTACAGCTAATCAATCTGTCAGATTCTGGAGGGCATTACAGGTCTAAAGAAAATGATAAATGATAACTTAGCCTTACACATGTCTAAAGTGTGGAAAGAGTTTCGGTGTGAAACAACACCTTAAAGTCCATATCAGATTTCACACCGGAGCGAAGCCTTATGTCTGCCGACAGTGAGGAAAGAGTTACACTCAAGGACAGTGTCTTTAAAAACACATGACAACTTACTCTGGAAAGAAGGCTTACACTTGCACGCAGTGTGGTAAATCATTTTCATCTATGCACCACCTTAATTTTCACACAAGGACTCACACTGGAGAGAAGCCGTTTTCATGTGGTCAATGTAGAACGAAATTCAAGCAGAGGATTGAGGATCTCAGAGATCACATGAAGGTGCCAGTTTTGTATTGTATTTTTTGGAGGTTCTTTTGAAATAGATTTTTTAGTTTACCTGTATGTTGTGACATTGTTTCAAATAGATCATTTTTGTTGTTCAATTTAATATATTTCTTGCAGTTCGAAGCATCAAGTGTCTTGTATTTATCTTCCTTTTTAATTTTTCTTAGATTGTCTCCTTTAACCATTTGGCATTGTTGGCTTAAATAGTCCTTGCATGAATTGCCCAGTTAGGACCAACACAAGATGCTTACAGAGCCCAAATGGGTCTGACATGAATTACCCAGTTAAGACCCTTTACAGGTCCCCCTAAAAATCACAGCTGGCCCTGAAGTGGATTCCGGGTGCAAGCCTACTTTAAACTGCTTTAGACTGGTGGGGCCCAAACGGGTCTGACACAAATTGCCTGGTTAAGACCCAGATAAGACCCTTACAGATCCTACTTAAAACCCACCTGGGCATCCAAGACTGGCCCCAATATGGATCCTGGGTGCAAACCCACTTTAAACCCCTTCAGATTGGTGGGCCCCAAATGGGTCTGACATGTATTGCCTGGTTAAGACCCACATAAGACCCTTACAGATCCCACTTAAAACCCGTCTGGGCATCAATGGTTGGCCCCCATGTGGATCCCGGGTGCAAGCCCATTTTAAACCCTTTAAGCAGGTGGGGCCCAAATGGTTCTTTCATGAATTGCCCGGTAAAGACCCACATAAGACCCTTTGAGATCCCATTTAAAACCCATCGGGGCATCCACGGCTGGCCCCCATGTGGATCCCGGGTGCAAGCCCACTTTAAACCCCTTTGGGCAGGTGGGGCCAAAATGGGTTTGGCATGCATTGCCCAGTTAGGACCCATGCAGTACCCTTACAGGTCCCACTTAAAACCCGTCTGGGCATCAATGGTTGGCCCCCATGTGGATCCCGGGTGCAAGCCCATTTTAAACCCTTTAAGCAGGTGGGGCCCAAATGGTTCTTTCATGAATTGCCCGGTAAAGACCCACATAAGACCCTTAGAGATCCTATTTAAAACCCATCGGGGCATCCACGGCTGGCCCCCATGTGGATCCCGGGTGCAAGCCCACTTTAAACCCCTTTGGGCAGGTGGGGCCAAAATGGGTTTGGCATGCATTGCCCAGTTAGGACCCATGCAGTACCCTGACAGATCCCACTTTTAGTACGTCTGGGCTTCCATGGCTGGCCCCAATGTGTATCCCGGGTGCAAGCCCAAAAATGGGGCCCACATTTGCTGCCCACGAAGCCCTCATCTGGGCCCCACATGTCATTGCTGGCTGGGTAAAATAGGTTACATGTACATTTCATCAAGTGAGAATGACATCGACTGAAACTTTCTGTCGTACACCACATCCTACCCTTTTAGCAGTGGAAATGCAAACCTGATAAAGGTGACCCGTACTGTACCGTATTGTACCACTCAGTGGAAATGGGCCAAAATTGTTTTCAGATATCTTCATAGTAGGTTTATAGTTTTGGTAAGTTAAAAAAAGACATCTTCAGAAATGGTTTTATAAGCTCATATATGACTCCATAAAATACCCCTAGAATTAGAAGGACCACAATTGACCATATATGGATTGCGTCATGAATATTAATGAGCTCCACACTGACGTGCAGTTCTCTCTGTCACTGCATGATGTACGCTGATCTCAGAGCTGCATATGAGTCTGTTCTCTTGATGACATCAGGTCCGGATGAACGACCAAAAGTAGTCGTACATGCAAATACAAAGGGCATGGCCTGTGACCTTTGTCACAGTTTGGTTTGTGTTCTGATTGGCCTGTTGTCCACCAGGGTTTGACACATGGATTTTTTTATGAGAACGAGGAAACGGTGGTATCTGAGCCTCACAGTATGTCTATTTCCATATACTGATCTCTTACTATTAGACTATGCCTAGATGTACCCAGATTTTCTTTATAGGGCACCTTTTAAGAGCAGCAGTGGTGTAAAATAAAAAGTTACAAATACTCAAATTACTATAATTGAGTTGTTTATCTTAAGAATTAAACTTTACCAAGTGTTAATATGTACTTTTACTTGAGTACATATTTAGTGCCGTATCTGTACTTTTACTGCACTATTTCCTTCATACTGCATTTGCTACTACCTAAATATGTTTTATTTTTCTGGACGAGCTGTGCTGCTCAAGCTTAGTTTGCAGCGCCACCTGCTGGACACTCATAGCCTGTTAGTCTATGGCGTTATTTAAATTATAAAGTAGACAGCGCATTCATCTGAGTATGCAAATCTCTTTGCTCTCATGCCAATTTCCTCTAATCATGCACAAATTTTCTCACGTGCCCTCAAATATTCAGTACTCAAGTGCGAATTGTCTGCTCTTGCTCAGTGAGATGATGTGAACTCACAATTTGTGTTGAGTTCCCTCTTCCTTTCCTGCTTTTGCTTTCCAGAGATCCTCCTTCTAAATGATTTATCCCAAGAATGTTGGTAAACTATTTATTAACAATGAAATGTTAGCATGTTTTGTAAACCCTACTGAAAAAAACTGCTTAAACCAGCCTAAGCTGGTTGGCTGGTTTTAGCTGGTCGACCAGCCTAGTTTCAGAGGGGTTTTGGCCATTTCCAGGCTGGTTTTCAGCCATTTCCAGCCTGGTCTTAGCTGGTCAAGCTGAGAGATGACCAGCTAAAACCAGCTTGACCAGCCTGGTTTAAGCTGGACATAGCTGGATTTGGCTGGTCTCCCAGCCTACCTAGGCTGGTCAAGCTGGTTTTAGCTGGTCATCTCCCAGCTTGACCAGCGAAGACCAGGCTGGAAATGGATGGAAACCAGCCTGAAAGTGGCCAAAACCCCTCTAAAACCAGCCATGCAGCCTAGGCTGGTTGAAGCTGGTTTTTTCAGCAGGGAAGTGTTGTAAATTTTGGTCAAAAATTAAACCAATGGCTGCTGTTGTCATGACATTCAGTCAGCCAATAATTGGACGACACACTTCTTCACCGCAGTGTGCATTTAAATAGGCGAGGATGTCGTTTTCCAGAAAAGAAAAGTTGAGTTTTTAAAGATGATTCGAGTTCGAGTTGTGTTCATTTCACCTCCAGTCAGGCACAATGCTCTTCTGTTTGATTAGTAATTAGTTTGATTAGCATTGAAACTTACTCAAATAACAAAAGAAAAGGCCATGATCTCACAAAAAGCCTATAATAATCACTCAAGAAATGATTTTAAATGTAGAACTGTGTAAAAAAACTATTAGTGACAACTAATTTTCTGTAATTACTTTATCATACATGTATTCTGTCATTGTTGTAATGAAAAACCTATCTATATTTATTTAGGTTTAAACAAGAGGTGTTTGTGCCGCACATCATAGAAGACAATGCTAGCATCTGTTCAATTTAAATATAGAAAAGGTCAATACATGTTTTTTGTATACCAAGATGGTATTTTTTTCTTTTTGAGAATTTCAAATACTTTGTAATTTCGTATTATTTACTGAGAATACTTAAAATGGTATTGGAGACTTTATAGCTAATCCCCTAGAAGTAATTGTCTTACTATATCTTCACTAATGTGCATCTATACAGCGCATTCATACATCAAAAGCGCTTTACAATCGTGTGAGGGTGTCTCCCCCTATTTTTTACAGTCTTATGATCTCTCCACACATTTACCAGTGTGCAGCGTCCACCTAGATGTGTGACTTTTATCTTGTCATTGTCGCGTGACGTCACAAATCTGCGTCGCGTTCCTGTGTCTGCAGTCTATGAAAAAGGTTTGTGCCATTTTTAGGGTTTATAAAATGAGAGAAACATTCAGTCGATGTTACAGATGCCTTTACAAGACTTTTTGTTAGACATTTGTCATTAATTGTAGCACTGTAACAATTGCTGTATAAAGTATAAAGCGGACGTGAGTGGCGGAATAAACGCGTCTCGTTTCTGTCTCTGTATCGTGAATCTGTTAGTAAACATGAATTCAGCCACTGACGAGTAGACGTGAGACGACGGAGCTTGTCAAAACTCCGAGTCAATTGAATCGTTTGTTTCTCAAAATGATTCAGTTCGTTTTCGAGTCACTGCGCGCTGACGTCACCTGCTGGTTAAAACAATGTAAATACATCGAAAACGACGATGTTAACATCACAATTAGTTCTACAGCCCAACTGCAAATGTTTTAAAAATGGAACAATAATCATAAACACAGGTATTTACATTACACAGCTGTATAATGTAAATACCTGTGTTATTCTTAAACCAGCCTAGGCTGGTTAGCTGGTTGACCAGCCTGGTTTTAGATGGGTTTTGGCCACTTCCAGGCTGGTTCCCAGCCATTTCCCGCCTGGTCTTAGCTGGTCAGGCTGGGAAATGACCAGCCAATGTCCAGCTTAAACCAGGCTGGTCCAGCTGGTTTTAGCTGGTTATTTTCCAGCCTGACCAGCTAAGTTTTGAGCCATATGTAAATTAATCTGTAGTAATTCTATAGTGGCTGTGATTATAAGACAACAACTACAATAGTAATATAAACAAAACTACTCTACGATTTGCTAAGTGTTTTATGACTATATTTACTGTAGTAAAAACTACAATACACTACAGTATTTATTGCAGTTTATATTTAATACTATAGTGTGCCTGAACATTCATTACTGGAGTTGTAAATACACTACAGCGTTTTCCATGTAAGTGTAGAGAGTAATTTACTGTGTTTTTAATCTGCTCAGGCGATCCAAGCTCCCTCAGCAATGCACTGAATGGAAAACTAGAGAGCTGATTGAGATGGCGTTTATTAAAGAGGAGAGTGAAGACTTGACGATTGAAACATTTACAGTCAAACAGGAAGATCCAGAGGAACAGACAGGTTAGTTTTTTACTCAAAGATCAACTCACTCGTTTCATTAAATGTCTGCTTTTTGCGTACTCGACCATGAAACTGTTACTGCTGTTACTCGCCTTTGGGGGCTGGCTCCAGGAACTGCAGATGTTGACTGATTGCAATGGTAAATTGTCTAATTTTTAAAAAAAGGTTTATTTTTGGCCATTTGCCTTTATTAAGTTGATGGGACAGTATTTTAGACAGGCAGGGGCGCCGCTGGGGGGAACGATTCGAAGGGCCCATACATTTAGGGGGCCCCCAGAGACGCCCTGAAGTGCTCCTGCACCATGTGTCAGCGCACTAACCACTAGGCTATTGTGCCAACATTGTCTAAGTTTACAGCTGATAAAAACATGTTTGCAGCCTGGTACAAAAGATGCCCCCCCGCTCTTGACTTGCATAAGCGTTCTCCCCCAACCCGCGATCACCATCCACCCCCAACAGTTTTTACTGCAAATGTCACATCCATAACGCTGGAATTGCTCATATATATATATTTTCTTTTCGGCTTAGTCCCTTTATTAATCTGGGGTCACCACAGCGGAATGAACTGCCAACTTATCCAGTATATATTTAATGCAGCAGATGGCCTTCCATCTGCAACCCATCTCTGAGAAACATCCATACTCTCCAGTACCATCTCTCAGGACCTGAAGTGGGAGACTCACATTGACTCCATTGTCAAAAAAGCTCAACAGAGGCTGTACTTTCTTCGTCAGCTGAGGAAGTTTAACCTCCCAAAGGAGCTGCTGCAACAGTTCTACACCTCCATCATTGAATCAGTCATCTGCACATCAATAACTGTCTGGTTCAGCTCAGCTACTAAATACAATCTCCAAAGACTACGTCGAATAGTTCGGACTGCTGAGCGAATCACTGGTTCAACCCTTCCTACTCCCCAAGAACTCTGGACCCCTCACACCCAGCACACTGCCTCTTTGAACTTTTACCTTCTGGTCGACGCTACAGAGCACTGCGCACCAGAACAGCCCGACACAGAAACAGTTTCTTCCCTCCATCTCATGAACACTTGATGATAATAATTGTGGAACCAACATCACTACTTGCCATACACACTTTACATGCCAATTTGCACATAACAGCTGCACATATAACGTTGTATATAGTAATAAACACGTACATACACTTGTCAATTTGTATATTTGCACTCACTACTTACTTCTATTTTTTTTTAAATATATTTATTATCTGTTTTTTGTCCTGTCTCTAATCCTGTTGCACTGTAGGAGCTCTGTCACGAAAACAAATTCCCCGTATGTGTGAACATACCTGGCAATAAAGCTCTTTCTGATTCTGATACACACTCATTCACACACATACACTACTATACACTGGGGGAAACCGGAGCACCCGGAGGAAACCCACGCGAACACGAGGCACACATGCAAACTCCATATAGAAATGCCAACTGACCCAGCTGGGGCTCGAACCAGCGACCTTTTTTCTGTGAGGCGACCCACTGCGCCACCATGTTGCTAGTGAAGAGATTTTGAAAATTAAAAAAGATGTAAGGATGACGCCAGAATGGCTTTTAGGTTTCTTTTCTTGTGCATCCCAGCCACTAGCTCCCCATCTGACAGAGTTTTTTTTAGCATAGGGGATAATGTTGTTATCCAACTTCACAATTTGTAATTGCACCAATACAAGTGTATATACATGTGTGTTGCTTTGCGCAATTAAATTTGAGCTTAACTTGTATTTTTTTCTGTTTAGAGCTAATGGTGCTGAAAGAAGAGATTGAAGACCGGAATGAAATGGAAGAGAATCAGTTTGAGAAACACCAAGATTTAAAGACTGATGAGACAAAAAGGACTTCACCACATAAAATAGCTCAGAAAACCAAATCTAAAGGTGATTTTACCTGCTGTCAATGTGGGAAAAGTTTTACTCTAAAACACAACCTTGAAGCCCACATGAGAATTCACACCGGAGAGAAACCTTTCTCGTGTGATCAGTGTGGAAAGAGTTTCACTCAAAAATCTAAAATTAAAGTCCACATGAGAGTTCACACCAGAGAGAGGCCTTACACGTGTCCTGAGTGTGGAAAGAGTTTCAGGCAAAAACAACACCTTAAACTCCATATCAGAATTCACACAGGGGAGAAGCCTTTTGCCTGCCAACAGTGTGGGAACAGTTTTACTCAAATACAAGCCCTTCAAAACCACATGGGGATTCACACCAGAGAGAAGCCTTACATTTGCACACAGTGTGGTAAAAACTTTAAATGTAAAAGCTACCTTGATTCTCACGTCAGGACTCACACTGGAGAGAAGCCGTATAAATGTGTTCAGTGTGGAAAGAGTTACAAGCAGAGAGCCAATCTTAGCCATCACATGAAGCGCCACTCTAGAGAACAGGGGTGAGTATCCAAAGACTTTGCTTAAGCATGTGGTTTCTAGAAATAAACCCTTTTCACATCACAAGTTGTCATATTTGGGTGAACTTAGTATGCAGTGAATGGGAGATTTGCTCAAACAGGCGGTATGGTGGCTCAGTGATTAGCACTGTCGCCTCACAGCAAGAAGGTTGCTGGTTCGAACCCCGCCTGGTCCACTTGGCATTTCTTCGTGGAGTTTGCATGTTCTCCCTGTGTTCGTATGGGTTTCCTCCAGGGGGTCCGGTTTCCCTCACAGTCCAAACACATGCGCTATTCACCTTATTCTCCGCGTACGAGTGGGCGCAGCCATTTGAATCATTTTGGCTCGAGACTTCCGGTCTCATTCACTTCCATTCATTTTTAAACGTTAAAAACAGCTCGTTTTGCTGCTTGGTGTTACCAAGTGATATTTTCTTATTATACTATTGTACTTAGTCTGTATTGTCATGTAAACACTTATTTGTAGAGTAAGTAGTTTGACCGTTTTCTGCCGTTTATTATTCCTAGTCATTTCTCACATAGGCAGCTGAATCGGAAGTTCTAAAACAATCGCAAAAACGCACGCACTTCCTCATTGAAGAGTAGGGTCAATAGGGGAATTGGGTAAACAAAATTGGCCATAGTGTGTGTGTGTGTGTGTGTGTGTGTGTGTGTGAATGTGAGTATGTATGGGTGTTTACCAGTAATGAGTTGCGGCTGGAAGGGCATCCACTGCATGAAATGTATGCTGGAATAGTTGGTAGTTCATTCTGCTGTGGCGACCCCTGAAAAATAAGGGATTATTCACTGAAGGAAAATGAATGGATTTGCTCAAACAACCAAAAATAAGAATAGTGTGGCCGCATTAGAAACAGCTTGCAAAAGCACTTTTTTTTGTAATCTGATGCAAAGATGATATGATACAAAACATTGCTTTATAAATTTACAAAAACAATCCGAGGCCATGGTGCTCCTCCAGAAAAAGGTGGTTTGCCATCTCCAGGTTGGAGGAAAGTCCTTACCCTAGGTGGAGGAGTTCAGTTATCTTGGGGTTTTGTTCAGGAGTGAGGGAAGGATGGAACGTGAGATTGACAGGTGGATTGGTGCAGCAGCAGCAGTAATGCGGCCGATGTATCGGTCCGTTGTGGTAAAGAAGGAGCTGAGCCGAAAGGCAAAGCTCTCGATTTACCAGTCAATCTACATTCCTACTCTCACCTATGGTCATGACCGAAAGGACAAGATCTTGGATACAAGCGGCCTAAATGAGATTCCTTCTCAGGGTGGCAGGGCGCACCCTTATAGATAGGGTGAGGAGCTCTGTCACCCGGGAGGAGCTCGAAGTGCAGCCGCTGCTCCTCCACATTGAGAAAAGTCAGCTGAGGGGGCTCGGGCAGATGCCTTCTGGACACCTACCTAGGCAGGTGTTCCAGGCATGTCCCCCCAGACCTCGGGAAAGACCCAGGACACACTGGAGGGACTATGTCTCTCGGCTGGCCTGGGAACGCTTCGGGATGCCCCCAAAGGAGCTGGAGGAAGTGTCTAGGGAGAGGGAAGTCTGGGGTTCTCTCCTAAGATTGCTGCCCCCGCAACCCGGCCTCGGTAAAGGAGATGAAAATGAATGAATGAAACTCAAGACATAGAAACCCCACTGTCAGCTAGCATTTCAGAAGTGTTATTGTCATCAACACAAACAGAATGCTTCAATATAAACACATGGCTATGTGCAAAGCCTGCGCTGTGGGTTCTCGACACTCACCCGACGCATCGAGAGGGTGATGTCTCATTTAAATGGCCATCAGCATGTTAAATCCTACAAAGTTATAAAATTTAAGATTCATTCATGCATTTTCAACCACTTTTCAGGGGCCAGGGCACAGGGGCAGCAGTTTTAGGAGGCAACCCCAGACTTCCCTCTCCCTGGACACTTCTTTTAGCTCCTCTGGGGGGATCCCGAGGTGTTCCCAGGCCAGCTGAAAGACAGTCCCTCCAGCGTGTCCTGGGTCTTTCCTGAGGCCTCCTCCCGGTGGGATGTGCCTGGAACACCTCCCTAGGTAGGCGTCCAGGAGGCATCCGAAACAGATGCCCGAGCCCCCTCAGCTGACTTTTCTCAATGTGGAGGAGCAGCGGCTGCACTTCGAGCTCCTCCCGGGTGACAGAGCTCCTCACCCTATCTGTAGGGGTGCATCCTGCCACCCTGCGAAGAAAACTCATTTCGCCCGCTTGCATCCGAGATCTTGTATTGTGTCCTTTCGGTTATGACCCAAAGCTCATGACCATAGGTCCGAGTAGGAATGTAGATTGACCGGTAAATTGAGAACTTTGCATGCATGCAAAGCTAACTTACAGTAGAAGTAGCTCAAACTCACACCCATTTAAGGAAAAAGGAAGGCATCTTTTTGTGTTTACTTTATGAAAAAGATCATAAAGTAAACACAACATAATAGAATCCATCTGGAGCTCCAGCAAGGTACTCTTCTTAAACAGTCATGCCACCAGGGTAGCTCCCCCTATATGACTCCGTCCACACTCATCGATAATACCAAACTGACCAATCACAGCTCTTTGAGTTATTCATCGCTGCCTCATGTAGTTTTATTGAGAGGTGCGCATCAGAGTTTGCGGCAGGCTACAGCCAAGGTTATGAGACCGCCACATTGAACACTGACTTGAAAAACTGCTTTCATGAAAAGCGTCTATAATCAATCAAGTGATACTTTTTAAATGTAGAACGTGGTAACAACTAATTTTCCGTAGTTACTTTACTATACATATTTTTACAATACATATAAAAGACCCCTGTTGTGAAACCCTGAACTACGGTTTTTGAGATTTAAGCATCATAGAAGAGGTTTTTGAAATCTACACCAAGTTGTAAACAACCTCCACAGTATTTCAGTCTCTATTATAACAACACAAATGAAAGTCAAATGCAAGTCATCAGTCTTTAACGAGAATCTGCTTTGTTTTAATTATTCTCTACAGCAAGTGTGTGTCAGCTGATCTTCCACTCTCACTTCCTGGATATCATCAGGCCTCGTCTGAACTTCCTCAGAGCATCGGTCAGGGTGTTTCACCTGATGGAAACATTGAGCCAAAGCAGATCTCATTCCCCATCTTTCTATATCAGTCTACCAGCTAACAGCAACATTTAAAAAAGGAATCAGCTCAAAACTTGCTCAGACACCGGTGAGTGTCTAAAATATGAACTGAATGTGAACTGATGTGGATTCTGATCCCCATATGAGGGAGAAATATAATGACATGTGATCCATGACAGTTACCTTCTGTCTCGTAAGTCTACAAAATGTTTATGAATATACCAGAGTTGGCTTGATTAGCTTACAACAACACGAACAAGAATATAAATTCATCTAAAGTGGACTACTAAAGCCTGGTTTATACTTCTGCGCCAAGTGATCGGCGTGACCTACGGCGCAAGCCCTGCACGCAGCCGTGCAATTATACTTCTGTGCGCTGTTTCTGTTGCTCTGCAATACACTTCTGAAGTGCTAGCTGGCAGTAGGTGTCTATGTTTCTCTGTGTCGAGTTCCTTCGCTGGTATTTTGTTTCTTCTGAATGCTTCCTTGATGTACAAGTGGCTCAAATTCGCTCATTTGAGGTGGGAACTGGCGGACGTGAAACAACTTTTATCATAAGGTAAACCCAAAACAACAGTCTCCATCCGGAGCTCCTTCATGGGACTCCACACTTGTAAACACCCGCTGCATCATGCTCGTGCGGCTCTCACCTCTGCCCACACTTGTCAGCGCTATCAAGCCGACCAATCACAGAGCTTTCGCTACGCGTACGCGTTAAATTTTTTGAGATGTGCGCGTCAGCGACGGCCACGGGCTATGCATCCACCATACCTGCCAACACTCCCGTTTTTCCCGGAGTCTCCCGTATTTCAGACCCATCTCCCAATTTGTTCTGTCTCCCGGAAAACTTTTCGAAACACTGCACCGAATCCGAAACACCCAGGTCATGTGACTGAAGTGTTTCGAAACACCTGGTCACGTGACTTAAGCGATTCAAACCATCGGTCAGTTCAGAAGCGTTTCGAGACCTGGCGAATCTGCGTTTGACTGACAGGGCCAGAAAACACTTCCGTCTCATATAGCATAGTGGAGCGTGCGTGTGCACGTTGTTTCTGCGTTTCATATGACTTTTGGGTTCGAATCCTGACTTGTTACTGTTTTATGGTGTAGTCTAGATAGGATATAGCTGTGGATACGCCATCAATTAGGCATCATTTTTGTAACACTGTAAAACAATAATTATTATTTTTACAATACTGTGATGGTTGGATTTAGGGTTTGGGTAGACGTTAATAAAATAAAATAAATGGGAAATTTAATTAATAATATAAATAATTCTTGTTAACTTCCGGCCACAACCGTATCTGATCTAGCAACAACCCTGTTTTTGACCAAAACAAGACATATTTTTTGACAAAGTGTTCTTTTGGATGTCAGATCAATGTTTAAACAACGAAGCATTTCAAAATAGCTGTATCAGCATGGAGTCGAACCCACTATCCCTGTATGGTAGTCTGGAACCCTCACCACTCCACTAAATCACTTGAAGGTTCAACTCTGCAAAGTGGGGTTTAATACCCCACTGTTCTACTGGTCTTTGCTGAAGTTGTGCAACACATAAAAATTACCACTAGGTGTCACTGTAGAGTGGGGTTTCGAAGCTTTGACATATTTGCTTTGACTGTTTTAGTGTTTCATGAAGCCTCGCTTTGCCCACCACTACCGGAATTTCACCCCCCCACCCATTCCTCAGCTTTTTGGGACAGTCTATAACACCCCCGGATCGCCGACCTTGGTATAATATCCGATCGCAGTGTTGAATGTGCATAGTACACACCAGGGACCCCACTCTTCAGTTCGCGACCCTACCAACCCCCCCCCCCCCCCCCCCCCCGCCCCTTGTAATTACTAGCACATGCCACTCGTGACCGAAAAATATGCATCACCACCTCCCCCATCCCCATACTCAACACCCCACCCCCCACACCCCCGTTCTCCTGGACAAATGTTGGCAGGTATGGTGTAGGGATGTTTACAGTTTGAACCCAAAAATGAGAAGTTTGTTAGATGAAGAAGAGCCGGAGTCAGAGATTCAAATAAAGAAAGTTTACTGAATATACTTTGCAGTTTCATCAACACTCGCAATTCGAGTTCGCTCTGCCTACAATCACAAATCAACAACAATTATATTCTCACATAACGTCATTAGCTGCGTCATACATATAGTGTAATAACCTAATTGGTTAAAATGGATAGAAAAATTTCCACATGAGTGCGTGCGTACAATTCTGAACAATATCTTAAGCATATAAACGTCAGACATCCACTAGACTGTTTAGAGCTGACCCCAGACCTGTGCAGGTAAATCTCACTCCTCTGACATCTAAAGGTGCTCTAGCGATGGACACTAGAGGCAATGGTCTTTAGCCTCCTTGGTAGAGCAACCGACTCCCAATGCGGAAGGACGCCGGTTCGATCCCAGCCCAGAGTGGGTTGGGTGGTGTAAAAGTAAGCTTTAAAAGTAGATTAAGGAGAAACATCATGATCTAGAATGTAGTTTTTTGTTTTGAAATAGGAATAAAGCACGAGGAGTAAACAGTAATGAGTTAATTTATTTACCTGCAAGATTAATGATGGGGACAAAGTAAGTTCTGTGAAATCATCTATCGCCCCAATTAGAGCAATGTACAGTAGCCAGTGGTGGAAAGAGTACTGAAAAATCATACTTAGGTAAAAATACTTACACTTGCCTTAAATGTAGTGCAAGTAGAGTAAAAGTATCTGTTGTAAATATTCCTCAAAGTAGGAGTAAAAAGTAGACCATTCAAAAGTACTCAAGAGTAGTGAGCATTACGCTCTAAAAAGCTGATGTATTTACATGTAATTTGTGGATGTGTGTAAACGTAACATTCTGTAGTGCATTTAGTTATTGCCCAGCAGGCACACAACGTCATAAGACGTTAATATTAGGTTAGATTTAGGTTGTGATGTCAGGTGACTAAAATTCAATGTCTAGCCAGCGTCTAAGGAAAACGTTATTTTGATGTCCGATAACGACGTCAACTAAGGTTGATATTTTGTTGATTTTAGGTTGTGTTAAAAACTGACCAAAATCCAACGTAATATTGATGTCAAATACTGACATTTATTCATAATTTATTAATTTGGCTACCAAAATCGAACATCCGATAGACGTCAAAAGTAGGCCCACACGGAATCTGCGTGCGCAGAATTCCTCAGATTTTTATCCCATCATTAATTCTGTTCATTTACTTGAGTAAATGTGTGTAAATCTTTGTTTATTCAATTTTATAATTAATTACAGTAATATTTTTGACTAATGTGAAAATGTTTGACATAGGTAACGTCCCTAGGCCCTAGACATAGGTAACGTCCACACAACGTCAATCTGTAACATCATTAGACGTTGATATTTGGTTGATTTTAGGTTGGACGTTGGACATTGACGTTGTGGTAAAAAGTGATCAAAATCCAATGTCATATTGACGTCAAATACTGACATTTATTCATAATTTATTATTTTGGCAACCAAAACCCAACATTGACAGACGTCATAATGGTAATGTCCATACAACATCAAGCTGTAACATCATTGATATTTGGTTGAATTTAGGTTGCCCATTGACGTCGACCTGAGGTTGAATTTTCATTTCCAAACAATATGCAGCGTCCCTGCGATGCTGGGGTATAACGTCAATCTGACGTCATGTTGTGTCTGCTGGGTGTTTAAGGCCATTTTGGTCATCATACAGTAAACATCCGTCATCTTCTCATCAGTGACATGCATCTAAACAGTCTCTGGGTCAATGCCTGTAAAGATTGACATCTTCTTGGACACTTTTAATGCTTCCAAACAGTCTTGAGGTCGATCATTATGATGCGATTTTTTTACTATGTGTGATTTGACTGGGCAGAAATCACAGGACTGAAGAAAAAAATAAAGTAGTGGAGTACCCTGCTTTAAAGCAGGTTTCCAGCCATTTCCAATCTGGTCTTAGCTGGTCAGACTGGAAAATGACCAGCTAAATCCAGCTAAAACCAGCTTGACCAGCCTGGCTGGGCTCCCGGCCTGTCTAGGCTGGTCAAGCTGGTTTTAGCTGGTCATTTTCCAGCCTGACCAGCTAAGACCAGGCTGGAAATGGCTGGAAACCAGCCTGGAAATGGCCAAAACCCCTCTAAAACCAGGCTGGTCGACCAACTAAAACCAGCCAACCAGCCTAGGCTGGTTTAAGCTGTTTTTTTCAGTAGGGAAAAGTACTGATACTGCATTAAAATTGTACTCACGGGAAAGTAAAAGTACATTTATAAAACTACTTAGTTTTTCTCAGGAATTGTAATTTACTTTTTAATTACAGTAGTTACTTTACACCACTGACAGTAGCCACCATTTGAAGTAGATCAAAACAGATTCTAAATTTTTTTTATTAATTTGTTTGTTATATTGAGGTTTTCTTTTTGAGACTTTTACATTTTTTGAAGTTTTGTATTATTTGCTAAGTGTAATTAGTATAGGTAACTTAGTGGTTGATCCCCTAAAATTAATCCACAGTTTTACCGTTTCCTTATAGATTAAAAGACTTTTATTTTGTTGTGGGTGTGTGACGTCATACAGCTACGCCGCGCTCCTGTGTACACTGTCAAAGGAAAAGGTTTGCGCTTTATTTACCTTAACCAGTCAAGGTTATAGTTGAGTTTACAAGCGATATTAGACATTTGCCATTAAATGTAGCACTGTGGTTCTTCTTATAACACTAATTTCAAAGCTATTAAATGGATTAAAAGCAGAATAGGCGCGTCTCGTTTCTCTGTGTATCGTGAATCTGTTAGTTGACACGAATTCAGTCACTGGCGAGTGGAGATGAGAAAAACGGAGCTTCTTAAAACTGAGTCAATTGAGTCAAATGTTTATCAAAATGATTCACTTCAAATCGTCGCGCGCTGACGTCGTCTGCTGGTTAAAATTTGAGGTAAAGTTGGTTTATATTCGCACATTCGTTCAGTGACAGCTCCATACACCGTTTACCATGGTACTTTGAATATTCGGACTGAAATCACATGTAGGAATGACTTCAAAACAACATTAGCACTATTTATTTGACTGTGAACAATGCTGTACTTTGATGGATGTTGGCTGCTAATATGATTTTACTATTTAGAATTTCCAATGAATACTTTTCTGAGATTATATTATTAATGAGACTGACTAAATGTGCGAATATAAAGCCAACTTTACCTCTATTGGTTAAAACGATGTAAATAAATCGAATACGACAAATATGTGGAGTCACGGTTTACAAAATATCTGGAAATCTTTTCAGAAATGTGGGGTATTAATTATAAAATACAGGTATGTACATAATAGCGTGACGTTAATATTTTCTATGTTATATCAATTTGCCCACATGAAAAAAATGTAAGTAATACTGTAGTTTTTAAACCGTACGTGAATTAGTTTGTGTAGTGTTTCAATAGTTGCTGTTGTTACACTATAACAGTAATCGTATGAACACAAATATCCTACAGGGGTGTCCAAACTCGATCCTGGAGGTCCGGTGTCCTGCATATTTTAGTTCAAACCCCGATTAAACACACCTGAACCACCTAATCAAGCTCTTTCTAGGTATACTAGAAACTTCCAGGGAGGTGTGTTGAAAAAAATTTCGAGCTAAGCTATGCAGGATACCGGTTCTTGCTAGATCGGATACGTTTGCGGACGGAAGTTAGTGAGAATTATTTCTGTTATTTATTAAATTTCACGTTTATTGTATTTTATTAAGCTCTACTCCCACTCAAACCCTAAACCCAACCGTCACAGTAACGTAAAACAGTAATTGTAGCGAGTATTATTTATCTTATCTATTAAATTACCCAATTAATTGTATTTTTTAACGTCTACTCCCATCCCAACCCTAATCCCAACCGTCACAGTAACGTAAAAATATTATTGTTACACAGTGTCATAAAAAAAAATGCTGCTTTATTATTGTACATATCGCACTTCTTGCCGGCCGCATATCCGATCTAGACTTTACCCAGGACCCCTCCGGGACTGAGTTCTAAAACTATATTTTAGGAAACACTCAAAAACAGCTCTAAACAATGTTTTAGAACCATCCTATAGTCTTTGATAATGAACACTTCAGCATAGTATTAAATATAGTGAACTGATAAACTGTAATGTACTCTAGTTTTAGTACAGTAAACATGTTTTACTCCTGAAAACATAGTTTTAGAACACTTAGTTGTACAGTGTTGAGTATTTGTGTTCATAAATGTATATTAATCTAATTAGTTGATGTAAGGTCATTATCTATACTTTGGCAGCGCACTGAATAGTGAATTAGGGGGCTGATTGAGACACAGCCACAGATTGAGTGTGGATTTCTTTCGTCTCTGTTGAAGAATCTAACTAAGGGTCTGAGAATCCTTGTAGCAAACTTATGTGTGTGTTGTCTCAAGAAAGCAACCATTCATTTGTGTTGTGTTTTTTTATTGATTATTAGTAGGCCCACACAGAATCTGCGCGCGCAGAATTCCGCAGATTTTTAGCCCATCATTAATTCTGATTATTTACTTGAGTAAATGTGTGTAAATCTATATTTATTCAGTTTTATAATTAATTACAGTAATATTATTGTCTAATGTGAAAATGTTCATCTGATTTATGTACAATACAGTTTATACAGTAATATTTTCTGTCTTTTAGTAGATATATTATATGAGAGACTTGCTTTGTTTACCTATTAAAGTGAATCTAATAGGATTTGCATTGTAAACATTAAATAAAAGTTTAAAATATATATTTTTTTAATTCACATATTAAGGTTTTCGTTATGATACTCATAATAATAATAATAATTACGCAGAAATCCGCAGATTTTACCAAAATTCTCTGCAGAAATAGCAGTAAACGTCCGCAGATTCCGTCTGGCCCTAATTATTAGTTAATGATTTGATTATTATTGATTATTTTTTGTCATTTTATTATGTTTTTATATTTTATTATTACTATTTTCCTATAATTATTACTTCATTATTATTTCTATTTTTCCATATTGTTATAATCTTGTGATTCAAGCGACGCTTTTTTTATGAGAGATAAGAGAATGTCTCCGTTTCAAGGTCCGATTTGTCTCTGGACAATGCTGTGAAGCAGTAATTTTCCATTGCTGTTGCTTGTGGTATAATAACACTTGTTGGATTTATCCTGGTCAGACGAAGTCTGAGCACTGAATCATTCGCAACTAAGATCATCAGCGTTCATACGGTCTGGGAAAACCTGGAAAAGTCATGGAATTTTGCCAAGGCATTTTCTAGGCCTGGAAAAGTTTTGGAAAAATAAATAAACCCAAAATGTTTTAGAAAAGTCATGGAAATTTGCTTAACAAACATCTGTGTACTTGAATATATTTGAGATGATAATATTGGGTAAATATCAAATGCGATGTCTATTATTTCTATTTTTCCATATTGTTATAATCTTGTGACTGTGGATTCAAGCGACACTTTTTTAATAGATATAAGAGAATGTCTCCATTTCAAGGTCTGATTTGGGGTAAAAAGCAACTTGCAGCTTCAGCTTCATCTCTCTTTCACCTGCATTCAACGTAATTCAAGATACAGTTTGAGTATCATGTCCAGAAACAATCTCTAATTACAGAGCTAAGATAATGTGGGTGCTAAAGGCTAATTTGTGCTAATTCCAGAAGTCTCCTTTCTAAAAATTATAGATATTTTCTACAAACTATTTTACAGGTATAAAATAAACAAACTAATTAGCCACTTTTTTTTTTTATGCTGTAATTAATTTGAACATGCATTTTTTCTAATTTACCACATGTAACATGAAACGTTAGGTCACGAACATTTAGCTGAAAGTTTTGGAAAAGTCCTGGAATTTCAGTTGTAAAAATGTGTATGAACCCTGGATTATTCAGTAAACTCTGCTCTTTCTTTATCATCATTACTTAGTCTCCTGCGTGTCCAAACACTGAGGAAAACTCCTGCTGATCTCCACTGTTATAAAGATGGCGTTTATTAAAGTGGAGAGTGAAGACCTGAAGATTGAAGAAGCATTCACAGTCAAACAGGAAGATCCAGAGGAACAAACAGGTGGATTTTCTGTCTAAAATTATATATTTGACATATTTTAAGTATATTAATCAATAAGTAACTTTGAATTTGCTATAAACCTTGACTTGATAGACAGTGTAGCTTAATCTTTTAATAAGTTAAATGCAAATCAAACACTTAAATATCAAATTTAACTAAATATATTCACAATGGCATTCAATACCTTGATGATAACAATAAAACACTGAATAATTTTCACGAAATTACATGAACCTCATAATGACTATTGCTTAGGGGATGTTTTTCAGGATGATTTGTTTTAGTATTAAGTTGTACTGTTGAGTTCAACATACATTGAGAGGTTTATTATTGTTCATTTTGCATTATATCAGCTCACAAGTATAAATACTTACACTAGTGGGTTAACTTAGTTGTGTCCTAAAATCTCTTTAGGGCAAGCCATTTCACTCGGCGGCCATCTTTGAAATAGGTATTCTCTTTGAATGGAAAAACATAATATTCTTTTTTTTTTTTTACCAAACATACAAATAAATTTCATATTTAGAGTCCCCAATAAAATTTTCACCATGACTGCCTCTTATATTTAGATTCTTAATGCCATAACGTTCCAAAATATGTATTTTTTCAGGTTGTCCAAGCTAATGCGTATACGCACTAGCACTGGTGTAAAGTAACAAATTACAAATACTCAAATTACGGTAATCGAGTAGTTTTTCTCAGGAATTGTACTTGACTTCGTAGTTTTAAAAATGTGTACCTTTATTTTCTCTTGAGTAAATTTTTAGTGCTGTATCGGTACTTTTACACTAGACAATGTCCAACGTAAAATCAACCAGATATCAACGTCTAATAATGTTACAGCGGGCAATGCAGTGGCGCAGTAGGTAGTGCTATCACCTCACAGCAAGAAGGTCGCTGGTTTCAGCCTCGGCTGGGTCAGTTGGCGTTTCTGTGTGGAGTTTGCATGTTCTCCCTGCGTTCGCGTGGGTTTCTTCCGGGTGCTCCGGTTTCCCCCAAAGTCCAAAGACATGCGGTACAGGTGAATTGGGAAGGCTAAATTGTCCGTAGTGTATGAGTGTGTATGGATGTTTCCCAGAGATGGGTTGCGGCTGGAAGGGCATCCGCTGTGTAAAACATGTGCTGGATAAGTTGGCGACCCCAGATTAATAAAGGGGGTTAAGCCAACAAGAAAATGAATGATGTTACAGCTTGACGTTGTGTGGACGTTACCACTATGACGTCTATTAGACGTTGGATTTTGGTTCCCATACCTGACAAATAAATGTCAGGATTTTTCATCAATATGACGTTGGATTTTGGTCACTTTCTAACACAACGTAATGTCAAACAAATAACGTCATTTGGCGTCATTATTGGACATCAAAATAAGATTGTCCTTAGACGCTGGCTAGGCGTTGAATTTTAGTCACCTGACATCACAACCTAAATCTAACCTAATAATAACGTCTTATGACGTTGTGTGCCTGCTGGGCAATAACTAAATGCACTACAGAATGTTACGTTTACACACAAACACAAATTACATGTAAACGCATCAGCTTTTCACAGCGTAATCCTCCCTACTCTTGAGTACTTTTGAAAAGGCTACTTTTTACTCATACTTTGAGTAATATTCACAACAGATACTTTATTCGCACTACATTTTTGGTACTTTTACTTAAGTATGATTCTTCAGTACTCTTTCCACCACTGCGCACTAGAGTCACGATCACGGCACCAACCTCATTTATGGCCATTTGTTTATGTTACACAAAATCATCCTCTGAATAACGTCTGATTGCACTGCTCTTCTGAAGAAGTTATCAACTTATTGGTGGTGTCAGATCACCTGCCGAAATGAAAGCGTCCTCTTTGTTTACAAATTTGTGTGCATTCGAGTGGTTTCTGTTATGTGATATTGTGTTCGAGCATTGGAGGAGGTGGGAAATCATGAGGTCAGACAAGACGGACTGTACCTCGCGTTAATATTATACAGGTTACAAAACCAGAGAACATTCGTTTTGAAATGTAGTTGGTTTGTTTAAAAGTAGAAATTTCGAGCTTTATGTTTATGTTCGAGCTTCACGTCTGTGAAGTATTCGCTGAGATGCATTTGCTGACGGTTCATAACAATCGCATAAACTGTCAAAAATACACACGTCTAGTATAAACTCAAGCCCCTCCCCTGGAAAATCGTCAGTCTGTAGTGATCAATGATTGCGTCTTTCGCTAGATGGTGGGGTTTCCTTAGCTAGACCACACCTATATCGACTGTTTCCACTTCTCTTCATTCACAACTATGCGAGTGACAGCTCTTGCGTATTCTTTCTTGCGTATTTATGTGTATTCTATAGTTGTCAGCTGCATCTGGTAGAATAGATCTTCCACTCCGTGTTTTCGGTACCAAATAATGAACGTCTTTACGTAATTTATCCAGGAACAGCAACGTTACACTCAAACATTCATTTATTTATTTTCCTTCAGCTTAATCCCCAACTATTCTGGCATATGTTTTACACAGCAGATGTCCTTCCAGCTGCATTCAGTACTGGGAAACATCCACACACACACATTCATACGGCCAATTTAGTTCATCCAATTCACCTATAGTGTATGTGTTACGACTGTGGGGGAAACCGGAGCACCATGAGAAAACCCACGCCAACACGGCGAGAACTCCAGAGAAATGCTCACTGGCCCATCCATGAGTCAAACCAGTGACCTTCTTGCTGTGAGGCGACGATGCTAAGCCACCATGCAAGCTGTATTTACGATTTGGTTGTTTGCATGAGCAGAAAAGCTCAACCAAAGGAGTAACCATCCAGCATCCTCTGTTGCCCAGAAGCTTTTGTGAGAGCTCATTGGTTATCTGCACGAAAAAAAACGCAACAATT
This sequence comes from Danio aesculapii, assembly GCF_903798145.1. Lineage (NCBI taxonomy): Eukaryota > Metazoa > Chordata > Actinopteri > Cypriniformes > Danionidae > Danio > Danio aesculapii. The sequence goes on along the minus strand of NC_079438.1, from coordinate 2,746,289 downwards.
TGGAGTCAATTAAAGCAGTGATGGTTTTGTTTGACTCTCTCTTCTTCAAGAGGAAACATTGTCCGTCCTATACACTACACCTCCGACTGAGCCGAGCCCAGTTTGATCAACTGTTGTCCAGTGTCAGCAGGAGGACTTTGCCCCAGGAAACCAACAGCAGGTGCTATGTCATAAGCACACCCCTACAAGAGAAAGCTCCTGACTGGTTAACGCGGCATGAATGTCCGCTGAAGTTCAGATCTTCCAACTTGGGGGATTCGCGCGTTAAGCACGTCAATCGTGCAAAACTCTCAACTCGTGGCACTTTATTCGAATCGCATCGCTTGCGCCGCAGGATGTCTATTCGCGTCTTTGCATTGACTTAACATGTGAATCATTCGCGCTTGACGCTTCTTCCGTGTCTGGTGTGAATGCAGCATTACAGCAAGAAGGTCACTGGTTCAAGGAGTCGTTTCTGTGTGAAGTTAGCATGTTCTCCCTTGTGTTGACGTTGGTTTCCTCCGGGTGCTCTGGTTTCCCCCTCAGTCCGAACACATTCGCTACAAGTATATTGAATAAATGAAATTGGCCTTAGTGTGTGGGTGTTTCCCAGTACTTGGTTGCAGCGGAACAGGCATCTGCTGCATAAAACGTATGCTGGAATAGTTGGTGGTTAATTCTGCTGTGGTGACCTCAGAAATAGAGACTAAGCCGAAGGAAAATGAATGAACGAATCCTTAACAGAGACTATCAGTACGACAAATGTATGATTATAAACCAGAAGCTGCTCACTCATTGCGCACGGTGCCCTGACCTGTCCAGAAACCCTCTGTTGTGGCCACACCATGCCCGGACACTTGTTCTTAGGGCACTCTGGCCGCTTTCAATGATTTGATCCAATTGCAGTTATTAACAGTCTAAATACATCTAAATGCCTTTAATATGCAACTTCGGCAAAGATTAAATTAGTTGACGCTGATTCTGTTTGTTTGGTTTTGGTCTATTTATCCTGACGATGATAATCATTTCTTAGACGTGTTGCTTTGTGCCTTTAAATTTGGGATTTACTTGTGTTTCTCCTCTCGCTTTAGAACTGATGGTGCCGAAAGAAGAGACTGAAGACTTGAATATAAAGAAAGAAAACGATCAGTTTGAGATAAACCAAGAGTCAATGACTGATGAAGAAACCACAAGGACAAAAAAGACTCGGAAAACCAAATCTAACGGTGGTTTCACCTGCAGTCAATGTGGGAAAAGTTTCGCTATAAAACACAACCTTAAAACCCACATGAGAGTTCACACTGGAGAGAAGCCTTTCTGGTGTGATCAGTGTGGAAAGAGTTTCAGTCAAAAGTCGAAACTTACAGTCCACATGAGAGTTCACACCAAAGAGAGGCCTTACACGTGTACCTATTGCGGAAAGAGTTATTGTCAAAAACAATACCTTAAAGTCCACATGAGAATTCACACAGGAGAGAAGCCATACTCGTGTACTGCGTGCGGAAAGAGTTTCAGTCAAAAACAGTACCTTAAAGTCCACATGAGAAGTCACACAGGAGAGAAGCCATTTTCCTGCTGTGAATGTGGGAAAAGTTTTTATCTAAATCAGCACCTTAAAGCGCACACGAGAATTCACACGGGAGAGAAGCCTTTCTCGTGTGATCGGTGCGAAAAGAGTTTCAGCCACAAATCAAAACTTGACATTCACATGAGAGTTCACACCGGACAGAAGCCGTACTCTTGTACTGAGTGTGGAAAGAGGTTCTGCCAAAAACAATATTTTAAAGTCCACATGAGAATTCACACTGGAGAGAAACCCTTTCACTGCCAACAGTGTGGAAAGGGATTTATTCAATTACACTCCCTTAAAAGTCATATTTCAGTTCACACTAGAAAGAAATAATGAGTGATTTACATGTTAAGTCAATGCGAAGACGCTAATAGACATCCTGCGGCATTACTATCATGAATGAGGCGGCAATTAACTTGGAAAATTTGCATACATTTGCGCCATTTACCAACTTTGCCTGTTTTGTCCAAGGTCCGTATATTTACTACAAGTTCAGCCAGTCTGGTTACTGGTTGCTCAAAACATTTTCAGACTGTTGAGTGACTAAAATAGCCCTAAATTTGAAGTGAAGTGGATTCTGATCAGCATATGAGGCATAATTAAAATGATATGTGATGCAATTTTACAAATGTTAACATTTATCATAATAAATATAAAAATTCTTATGAACAGAGCCCGCTTAAAGAACTTGAACGTTGTTGAGATTCTATTTGGTTTGATATTTTATCTCTTATTAAAGTTATGCAGCACAACAGTGATGTTGTGAATTCCAAATGTGAAGTACAAATGAAAACGGCTGTGAACGTTTGTATGAAATTAAATAGATCACTTGGTATATCTGCATTTGTCTATCGAGAGACCTTTGTTCTAAAATGTGGAAGTGAGCTTGCTATTGTGATGGTTTTAGAACAGGGGTCACCAAACTTGTTCCTGGAGGGCCGGTGTCCTGCAGATTTTAGCTCCAACCCTAATCAAACACACCTGAACAAGCTAATCAAGGTCTTACTAGGTGTACTTGAATCACCCAGGCAGGTGGTGTTGAGGCAAGTTGGAGCTAAACCCTGCAGGGACACCTGCCCTCCTGGACCGAGATTGGTGACCCCTGTTTTAGAACATCTGATTCAGTTGCCTATGGGAGATATGACTAGGAAGGATAAATGGCAGAAAACGCAGCATCACAATTCTTCCGGGAGCTCCCTGAAGTCTGCAAATGAGTTCTAATGTCCCAGAAATGGAGGTGTCCCCCAACCCCACGCTACTCATCACGCATCTCCCTGGATCTGCATTTACATTGCGCACCACAAAACGCAGGCATCCCAATTCTTCCGTAAGCTCCGGTAGTCTCTCGCATATGCATATAGACACTGATGTGCGCAAATAAATTATAATTTCCCAGAAATTGAGGTGTCCCCCAACCCCACGCTACTCTTCAATATCGCATCTCCCTGGCTCTACATCTGCACCACAAAACGCAGGCATCCCAATTCTTCTGGAAGCTCGGGGAATCTCGTGCATATGCATATAGACTCCCTGATGACTGTAAATGAGTTATAAAACACGAGAAATGGAGGTGTCCCCCAACCCCACGCTACTCTTCACTATCGCATCTTCCTAGCTCTACATCTGCACCACAAAACGCAGGCATCCCAATTCTTCTGGAAGCTCCGGGAGTCTCTCGCATATACACAACGACTTCCTGATGTCTGCAAATGAGTTATAATGTCCCAGAAATGGAGGTGTCCCCCAACCCCATGCTACTCATCAACGTCGCGCACCACAAAACGCAGGCATCCCAATTCTTCCGGTAGCTCAGGGAGTCTCTCGCATATGCATATGGACTCCCTGATGTCTGCAAATGAGTTATAATATCCCAGAAATTGAGGTGTCCCCCAACCCACACTACTCATCAACGTCGCATTTCTCTGGCTTTACATCGCCTACCACAAAACGGAGGCATCCCAATTCCTCCAGGAGTCTCTCGCATATGCATATAGACTCCCTGATGTCTGCAAATGAGTTATAATGTCCTAGAAATTGAGGTGTCCCCAAACCCACACTACTCCTCAACGTCGCATCTCCCTGGCTCTACATCTACATCGCCCACCACAAAGCGCAGGCATCCCAATTTATCCGGAATCTCCGGGAGTCTCCCGCATATGCATATAGACTCCCTGATGCCCACAAATGAGTTATAATGTCCCAGAAATTGAGGTGTCCCCCAACCCCAACCAGGAATCCAGTACTTTTATTTTGCTGCCTGTATTGGTGAAATTGTAGCATGCATCTGCGGGAAGCTGTTTTTGTTTTTAACTGAATGGTTGTGAAATAAAAGTCTCTGAATCTGCTGTTGTGTTGACCATCTTCCTTCAACTCCACTCACCAGTGATCATACCTTCTTGAACAATCTGTTAATTTTGAACAAATCTTTTGTGACTCGAGAGTGGTGAGTCCTCCCAGGTAGTAATGATTCGTTCATTCGCAGATGGGCAAATTGTGCAGTTGGCGAGAAGATTAGCAAGATATCTCCCCGCTGTTCACTTAATGACCGCTTCTATCCAACCCCCTACCCCCACCAGCCCCTGCCCCACCAACCCCGGCCTTCCCTCAAGTTTCCTGACGCTCAATAACAGTTCAATAAACGTTTTTGGTACCAATCAGTCTTGAATATTAAAAACCTGATTTGGAGCATGTTCTTAAACACTGCTGATTGTCCATTGTTTTCTCAAGCTCAACAGAAATGTCTGTGATTGGCTGTGAAGGTCATCAGTTCATCCCTCTTTATCGCCGTTCGAAGAATGCAAACACAGATACATGGACACTGGAGCATTTCAAACCCACAAAGATCAGCTGGTCTGTCTAGCTGGCATATGAATGATCCGCTGATGGATCAACTGAACTACACTGCTTTCAAATGGTCCAGTGTATTTCTGTTTGCACTTTGTGAACAGCGATGAAGAGAGTGAACCTAAAAAATACAAACCCTTGCAATTCAAGTCAATAAAATGCAAGCACTTTTTAATTCAATGTATTATTTTTCAGTTAGTGCTATTCGACTAATTTTTTATTTCAACTACTTCAGGCATTATTCTTTGCTTCATACCATTCACAGGGATAGGCTACAGGTGACTGATGTATTTCTGTTAAAAATGCTGTCATTTCATATACATTTAACATTCTAATTTTATCTTATGATGATTAAAGACTGATGAAATATAAAATAGAAAAAAAATATCGAAGCATCCCTAATGGTCTAAGGCAGGGGTCCCCAAACTTGTTCCTGGAGGGCCGGTGTCCTGCAGATTTTAGCTCCAACCCTAATCAAACACACCTGAACAAGCTAATCAAGGTCTTACTAGGTATACTTAAAACACCCAGGCAGGTGTGTTGAAGAAAGTTGGAGCTAAACCCTTCAGGGACACCGGCCCTCCAGGACCGAGATTGGTGACCCCTGGTCCAAGGCATTGCTTTGAGTGTTACAGTGTATTGATGATGCATTTCTGCAATTAGCAAACAGAATCACAGTTTTTGCCTAGTGAGGGCTACAGGTGTGGGCTGCCCATGTCAGACCACCACTAATGGCCCGTTTCCACCGAGTGGTATGGTTTGGTACGCTTTTATGGCCCTTTCCTCTGTCAAAAGGTACCAAAAAGCAAACCGTACCATACCACTTTTTGGGTACCCTTTGTAAAGGGTATTTAGCACGACAAAAGGGTACCAAAAGGCAGAGCTAGACGTGCAGCTGAACGTTATTGGTTTACAGAGAAACGTCACTAGCACATACACAAGCAGGAGAAGGAAATCAAAGGAACTGCAATTTTTAAATACACAGCCGAGACATTAAATTGTAATAAAATTTAAATAAAATAATGAGCCATGGTCGACCCGAGCTTAAACAACCCTTCGTGTTATCTTGTTGTACAGCCACAAAGCTAAGAAGAACAAAATCTGCCATGTCCTGTTTTTTTTGTTTTACGAGGCTGTATAAAAGTGCGAGCGGTTTCCCTTTCTCACCATTGGTACCCTTTTGGCTGTGGAAACGCAAGCCTGATAAAGGTGACCCGTACTGTACCAGTCAGTGAAGACAGGCCATTAGGGTCCAACATTTTGACATTGAGAACTTTCAATGATCCTGTTGGACCCTTATGGCCTGTTTCCACTGGGTGCCATTATGCAAGCACTAAGTGGGCCCATTAGGGCCAGGACACACCAAGCAAACACCAAACAACTAGCACCAACCAAACCCAAGTGTGTTGACGCCTCGTGTTAGATCGCATCTGAACCAAAAAGCTGCGTGTGAACACACCAAACGGACGAAATCTGACAGACATGACAGCCACATTCTGCACCTACACAAGACATCTTTACGCTCTACCTTTCTTGTTTCTCAAGGGGAAACCGAACTTCTCACGCAGGCAAAGCATAAACAAAGCAGCTTTAGTACCATTATAACAGCCATTTTCACTCAGCCAGAGGCATTCGTTCCTGCAAATTTAAAACCTTATAACATCATTGAAAGCCATCTCCTTAGTTGCTTCCCCTCTAAAGGGGGATTATCAGCCTGATCCGGTGCATTATCCACTGCCGCTAGTTGTGGAACTGAACCATAATCATGTTCCAGGTGCTGGGCAACCACTGGCACAGGGTCCTCTCATCCACATGAGTGTAAGTATACAAGTATCCACTTGGCTTTGGTGCTAGCAACCCACGTATGCGATCCGTTTTGATATGTCCAGCTTTGGGATAATTTGAAGGTCAGGAATCCAGCTCTCAAATAATTTAACCAGCTCTTAGCCCTCAGACCCTTCTGGTAAACCAACGACTCAAACACTGCATCTGCATCCACGGTTTTCCAGATAATCGATATGATCTTGTAAGTCGCGTACCTGCTTCTCCAAATCTGTTATTCTTGCATCTATGAATGAAGTCAGGGTCTCAACAGCAGAAATCCTCTCTACTGCATCACCAATTTGCCTTGTCATTGGTCTGAATTTGGGCTGTTTGATCATGTATTGCCTTAGTTCGCACTTAGGACTTGACACTATTAGCAGGTTTGGCATGCTGTCCCAGGAGAGAACCCTGAGCTCAGAGATAATTCAATATTATCTCAATAAGCATATAAGCGGGTTCAAGATGAGGTAGGTCTTGAGAGCTCCCCTTGGTAAAGGGAGGAAAAGGAGGAGATGGGGTGGAAGAGGGGATTCTTCCAAAATGGAGATAAGGTAGTAGGGCGAAATTTGTCTATTTACTGTAAGCTTGAATCAATCTGATTGGATTATTGCCGATTACGGATGAGGCCAGCCGCGATCAATCATATCACGTGTTCCTTGTCCATAGCACACATGTTTTCTGTTATATTTTCCATTGCCATTAGCAAGTTTGATTCTGTGCCATTACCTGAAATGGAGGCCATAAAGATAATTTGACTGGCTCGGTAGAGACTGAACAATTTTTTTTTCACATTCTTGGCTTTGCTACAAATCGGTCTTGCAAAATAATCATTCTCATAACAGGAAGCAGCCGTAACTAAAAGGCTACCAGGTACTTGACAGATGGTTAATCAAATATTTCCAGGAGTTTGTTCGGTTTGCGTCTTAAGTTCTACGGTTCATTCTTTCTTCCCCTGAAAATCTCTAATTCTGGTTGTCGTCACCGTTCTGATAAATGCTGGAAAGAGGATTGGAGTGAGTGGTGGAGAAGCGAGACAAACACAACAGCAGCATCAGATTCAGACACTTTTATTTGACACTCATTCCGTTAAAAGTAACCCGGGATTCCCAACTAATGCTGCAATTCACTGACACAGGCAACAAAATAAAATGACATTATTCTCGGTTTTGTGATCTCATCATACATTACACAAAAAAAACCCTACGATAGCTATCGTTTTATATACACGTTCAAACCTGTTAGCATTTTTTCTCCACGTCGAAAATAAATAGGACTGTAGTGTTGCATTTATAATATCTATCAAAGCTCGTCTTAAGTTTGAATGCATTCGACCACATGCATGTCACCATATAGATATAGATCCAAGATGGCGCAGATGACGATGGCAGCCTCCGTGTCGTGTTGTATTCTGATATAGAGCAATCGGATTCAATGTGTTGTCCGCTTTCGGCCAAGTCCAGTGATGCTGGAGCTACTACATTTCTTGTTTGATTTGCGGACTCTGACTTGATTTACATTCCTGAGGTAAAACACAACGTTTGAAAAGGGTGTTTACTTATTGCTGTGTGGACTGAAAACCGAGGCCTTCAAAACTGATGATGTATTTTAGTCATGACCAATTCAGCTACCATGGTGGACGACATTGTAAAAAAAGCAGATGTTATGGATGCCGTCCAATTTGACAGCTTTATTAAAGATTAACGTCAGTTTGTAGATGCTCTATATTGCCTGTCTTCAAAAAGACACTGAATGTTTACTGGGAGCTGTTGTTCAGCAGAAACAGACCACAGTTGACGCATTTTGTGAGAGGTTGCCACATAATCATCAAGAAAGACTTGAGGTAAGTTGTGTTGACTTGAATGAAGAATTTGCCAATGTTGAGTTTGATGTTCATTGATTATAATAAACTACAATGTATTTTACAGAAGCACATTCGATTCTCAGATTACCCAATCCCAGATCACTCAGACCGACCAAAAGGTGGACCAAAGCGAACTTTTTGGGGCAGTTTGTTTTGGTCCTAAACACCTTTGAGTTACCATCAAAGTGCTGCGAAGTTAGGGACAGTTACTACATACTATCTGGAGTATTACTTAGTAAAATCGCAGCATTTTGCCATAATAAAAATTACACACAACGCAATTTGATTTACCAATTAGCAAAACTGCTATTGCCGTGTGAATATATCCTTAGTTTTATGATCCTGCTCAGACAAACACCAAGTTATTCAATTTAATTTAATAAACAGACTGCAATGTCAAGTTAGCCACGCTATAAATTAAACATTTGCTTGTATTTTCTAGAAATATAAGTACAAATATTACTAAGACACAATTTTTAGTTTGAAAGGGTACACGTTCTGTTGTTGTATTAAACGTTATTGAGAGGAGCATTACGCAGAAATGAAAGAGTGTACTACTTGTAGCTTAATAACTACATAAACATGCTGTTTGCTTGATGTTTTCAGCCAAAAATGTACAACTATATGCATATACCTGTTGGTTTACACAATGTTGTTTTTGTAACTGAAAACCCATACAACTTATGCTTATGAAAGTTCTGCCATCATAATTTCTGTGTAAACATTCTGTCTGAAATGTGCTACTACTCAGTAGGTACTACGTTTGAATTTACTACTCGAATGTTAGAAAAGTGTGTTCTATATAGTATCACTTGTGTTGACCTACGTGAAGAATTTGCTAATGCTAAGTTTGTAATTACTTGTTCGGTGTTCAATGATTATAATAAATGCAACCGCTTCAATGGTTGATCCCAGATCACACGGACCGATGTGGAGTCTGAGCCGAAAGAGCCTTAATTCCCCAGTATACGTCAAACGTATCCAGAAAAATTAGCGAAATTACATAATCGAGAACAAAATTTGGCCAAAAACGTTATTTAGCAGAATTCGTTTTTCATTCGACACTGCTCACCAAAGTGACATTTTTGGGGGAGTTTGTTTAGGACCTAAACACGTTTGGGTTACCATTTGGAGTACTATTTAGTAAAATCACAGCATTTTAAGATAATATACTCACACACATTTGACTCTTACAGCAAAACTGCAACTTCTTTATCCTGTTTCAAAAAAAAATCCTGAGTTTGATGTTCCTGCTCTGCATCTGTCTCAGACAAACACAGAATTATTAAATTTAATTTAATAATCAGGCTGCAAAGTCAAGTTAGCCATGCTATAAATGAAACATTTGCGGTGTTGGAATTTTTAAACATCCAAAAAGGAGTCTTTAGCTGTGTTCAAAATTGCCTACTACATTCGAATTTAAAACTCGACTTTTAGAAACGACTCGACTTTTAGAAAAGTGTGTTCTATTTAGTATGAATAGAATTGGGACGTACTACATCACATGACCTATCATGTCAGTTGCGTCGATTCACTCCCATTTATGAATTCGCTCGCGATACATCATGGGACAGCGTAGCGTCCATCAGATTCTCACCGGAAGTAGTAGGTCATCTGGGTAATTTTCGTATACTGTTTTTCGAATTCTATGAATTCGGACATACTACACTGCTCGGATAATGTTTATAGTGTGCTATATAATATGGAAGTATGCAATTGCGAACAAAGCATTTGTAAACAGTACTATAAGAGAGCTAGCCGGCAGCTAGCTCTCTGCAACTCTCACATGGTCGCCCACTGAAGCTAAGCAGGGCTGCGCCCGGTCAGTACCTGGATGGGAAATCACATGGGACCACAAGCTAGGTTGCTGCCAGAAGTGGTGTTAGTGAGCCCAGCAGGGGGGGCCCAACCTGCGGTCTTGTCCTGATGCCCCAGTATAGTGACGGGGACTCTATACTGCTCAGTAAGCGCCGTCTTTCGGATGAGTCCTGACTCTCTATGGTCATTAAAAATCCCAGGATGTCCTTCGAAAAAGAGTAGGGGTTTAACCCCGGCATCCTGACCAAATCTGCCCACTGGCCTCTGTCCATCATGGCCTCCTAACTATCCCCATATGATAATTGGCTTCATCCCTCTGTCTCCTCTACACCAATCAGCTGGTCTGGCACAAAAATGGTGGCCGCCGCGTCATCCAGGTGGATGCTGCACACTGGTGATGGATGAGATCCCCCCCTATGTGTGTAAGGAAAAAAAATGTAAGGAATTATTATTATAATGGTGCTTCTTGTGGAGAAGGCTTTTGCCAGATGTTCATGAAACCGTTCTCTCTGGGATGCCCATTGGTGTTGTGTTTAGGAGTACATGCGAGCAGCATGACACATTTACAACCCTGCCTACTGCAGCGTGGGGCTTTCCGAGTGTTCGAAAACTGTATACCAGTGGTCTCAAACTCCTGGAGGGCCGCAGCTCTGCATAGTTTTGCTTCAACCACCTGAAACTCATACCTGCTTAATAGTCTCTAGTAGTCTTGAATCCATTGATTAGTTGAATCAGCTGTGTTTGATTAAGGTAGGAGCAAAACTGTGCAGAGCTGCGGCCCTCCAGGAATCCAGTTTGAGACCTACGCTGTACGCCATCATCACTTTGCCTCTTCAAACTTCCCTTTGTCCTCAAATGAAGAACAAAAATGAACTTCTTTTGAAGCAAATTGGGGCCTTTAGGTTTGTAAATGTGTTCATGTACCACAGTGGACCTGCACCGTAAAGCAGGTCGCACACTGGAAGCGCCACTCGGCGCTGCGACACGGTGCGCACATGACAGTTTAAAGTATCACACACCAGACGCGGACATTCGCATCATATTTAACATGAAACTAATCAGATGGCGCGGCAGAGAAATGAATAGTGTCCTGAGTCGTGGCTGGGTGCCGTGGACAGCCGCCGACTTGCGGCGCCGGTGTGTGTACTCTGATAGAAACCTATGTTTAGAATTCTGAAATGTGTGGCGCTACGCGGCACACCACAGAGTGGCGCTTCTGGTGTGCGACCTGCTTAAGAGTGTGTTCAGGGAATTTTGACTGAGATGGAGCACGGATAGCAGCTTTGAGTGTATTGGCATTGGTGATACGCAGATTGGCTATCTTCGCTACGTGTAGCCTTTCCCTCCTACCTCAACACAACTGGATACACCCCTTTGCCAAACCACTTTTAAACAAGAACTACAGAATAAAACTGCTAAAACGAAGGGATTTAATCATACATTTAACCACTTTAAGGTATAATTACCCCTGTTCTTCAGAGTGGAGCTTCAAGTGAGTTTTGTAGCTATCTCTGTGAGCGTAACACTTTCCACAGTGTCCACATATAAACGGCTTCTCTCCGGTGTGAGTTCTCATGTGGCAATCAAGATAGTTTTTACATGTAAAGCTTTTGCCACAGTGCGTGCAAGGGTAAGGCTTCTCTCCAGTGTGAGATCTTATGTGCAAATTGAGGTTGCTCTTCTGTGTGAAACTCTTTCCACAGTGAGTGCAAGTGTAAGGTCTCTCTCCGGTGTGAATTCTCATGTGGACTTTAAGGAGCTCTTTTTCAGCGAAACTCTTTCCACACTGTTGGCAGGGGAAGGGTTTCTCTCCGGTGTGAATTTTCATGTGCTTTTTAAGTTTATTATTTATAGTAAAACTTCTTCCACATTGTTGGCAGACGAATGGCTGGACGCTATTGTGAACTCTCATGTGCGTCTCGAGTTTTTGCTTCTGAACGAATCTCATGTCACACTGTTGGCAGGCGAAAGGCTTCTCTCCAGTGTGAAGTCTCATGTGGGCCTTAAGGCTGTGTAAATGAGTGAAACTCTTTCCGCACTGATCACACATGAAGAGTTTCTCGCAGGTGTGAATCTTCACGTGGGCTTGAAGGTGGCGTTTTAATCGGAAACTTTTTCCGCATTGGCAGCAGGTACAATCAGCATCGAATCTATTTTTCTCATCTCTTTTACGGGAGCTCTTTTTCGTCTTAGTGGGTGGTTCATCAGTCACTAAGTCTTCGTGTTCCTCATTCTGATCTTTCTCTTCAGTTTCATTCAGTTCTTGAGTCTCTTCTTTCAGCAACATCGGCTCTAAAGAGAAAAATAAAACAAGTCAACTCGGCTATATATATATATATATATATATATATATATATATATATATATATATATACACACACACATACATGCGTACGTACGTACATACATACACACACACATTATATTATATATATATATATATAGATATATACATATATATATACACGTGTATATATATATATATATATATATATATATATATATATATATATACACACATATATACACACACACACACACACACACACACACACACACATATATATATATATATATAGATATATATATATATATATATATATATATATATATATACACACAAAATGCATATCAAAAATTAAGCGACCGTTTCAATATCACAATAATTAACCCCCAAAAAAGCAGCGCAATCACTTCCAGACTGCTGTTGTGGAGGGGGTGTTCGGGGGTGAGGTGTCTGAAGAACCGGGATAGGTAACTGTATTAAAATAGGCATCGACTTAGAATATCACTTACCAGTTTAATAATGATTTGATCAGCTGTAGTTAGAAACAGAGCATGTGAGCGGAGCAGTAAAGTGTGACGCTCCGCTAATCGGTCCGCTCATGGTCCTGTGCTCCACGCAGTCGCTAACCACCCAAAGTCCTTCGTTAACATTCCGCGCACGGTAAACCAATACCGCTCAGATCCCGCTCCGAAATTAAATCACTATCTAAAATTAAAGCACGTTGATATGATAAGTTTCTGTTTCAAAGTGGCATTCTTTCTTGTTTTTTTTTCTTTCAGTACAGTTTTTTAATAATGTTTTAATAGGCCTAGTTATCAAATGTGTATTTGATAGCCTATTTTTTAGGCAGCTGTGTGTGTTATACTATATTTTAACTGACTGTTAGCCTATATTAAACTAAGGAGTTCTGAACATAACTGGAATTACAAATTCACTTCCACGACTACGTCTTATTAATGTATACCCTTGTTTTAATTTATGTTTTACTTTAATTAATTATGAAATCAAACAATTCGTTTTTTTGATTAGTCCTACTAAATCTATAAATAAAAGAATTAACTTACTAATTAATTCATGGCATTTAAGCCTGAATAAAAAGAACACATAGGGGTACGAAATGAATTAACAAGAATGAACGAAACGAAAATTCTAAAATAATGTGTGATAATATGTAGCTTAAAGAGAACTATTCTAAATTTGTGCCCATGATTTTGTCTGCATGTCATCATAGCTTACAACAGACATGTGGAGCATGTGTAGGGCTGGGGAAGGCTATGGGATGAGCCATTAAAACAATCATACATCATATACAACCAACAAACCAACTTTTTTCCATTTGAAAATTTACATTAATAATACTTCTTATAAAATATCCATTTTTAAAATAAGACGAGTGGATGCCAAACCTGTCCTGGATCTGTGTCAAAAACACCTCCGTTTATTTGCACAATTGGAGAAAGAAGTCCAAAACAAAACTCGAACTAAGGAGTTCAAGTTAGTTATGGAGTTCAATTATTGTTTTAATGAAGTCACGAACATTGAAACATGTGTAAAATAAAAATAAAAGTTGAAAATAGCAGGGAGAAGAAAGTGAGAGGAAGTGCGGAAAGACGACAAAGTTGTAAAGATTCGTTCTTGAATCTAAAGTGGCAGACTTGGCACATTCCAGAAAGCACGACCACGTGCTACGTAAATATGGTGCAACAAAAGGTGAGCTAGTTACATAACATAAATTAATAGCTAGATAAAAAGATAGCATAGGTGGAGGGCAAACAAACCCCAGAGTAAGGCTAAGATATTCGCTTTAATGCATTTTGAAAAAAAAAAAAAGATTTTTCTAGTTTTCTAAACAATTTCTACTCGTTTCCCGAATAGGCTATAACATTTAACTGGTCAAACTAATATTAAATTATTATATATATATATATATATATATATATATATATATATATATATATATATATATATATATATATATATATATATATATATATATACACACATTAAGCATTGCATTTTAAATACTGAATTATTTTAACATGCGAACAGCAGCATACAGTATATATTAACAACAGAACATCTTCACGCACCTGCGATTCCAACAGTGTAGATTAAAAAGAAAAAGAATAAAATAAAGAGGCCTGCCCTAGATATTTTTAACTTAAATTACAAATTTAGATTAAAACGAAAACACTGACTTGAATTCTTTTTAAGAACCAGCATACGCTATTTTTTTCTAATCATGTTTATTTCTTCCGTCAAATAAAAATAGCAAGCCGATTGCTCCACCGAAAATAATTAATTAATTTAATAAACATTTCATTAAAAACTCCGCTGTAATTCTTAATATCACAAACTAGGGATGCTTATTACGGTTTTGCCGCCCGACAACCGCCACTGTTAACCGAATGTTAACGGTTAACTGGTCAGATTGATAATAAATTATTATTTAATAAAAAAATTGACGTGCGATTAAATATTGAATTTTAAAATACTGATTTATGATTTATTTTAACACATATTAATGACAGAATATATTAACTACAGAACATCTTCAGGCACCTGCAGTTCCAACAGCACAGAAAAACCTAATAGCCTAAACAAAAAAAAAGAATAAAATAAAAAGAAAACACTGACTGAATCCTTTCTAAGACACAGCATAGGCTGTTTTTTTCCTGTCATATGTTTTTTTTTTCCTTCCATCAAATAAAAATATCCGGCTACCTCAAATCCACGTAAAATATGCATTTAATTAATGTTTCGCTATTATTATAATACCACAAACATCTGTCAACATCTTTAACAAGTCATAATTTTAAAGATCACGTCTTGAGCGTCTGGTTTTACCTCAGAGCTTTTGAGCTTTTTTTTTTCCCCTCTCTCACTCGCGGTTCATGTGTGTGTGATTTAAAGACAATATCATTGTCAAGGGGCGCATATGTTGACTTTTTCTAAAGTATAGGCTACTATAACATAATTTGTTATTTACATTTGATATTGCATTAATTTGCATACATGTTGTATAAGCTATAAAATAAAAGCCTCAGTTTGGTGCGGTGTTATTCATTATACAAAAATGAAGAAAATCTTTGGATTTGTTTGATTGGTAGATTATGTAGGCTATTTTAAACATGGATATTTTATAAGAACTATTATTAACTGTAATTTTCCAAATGGAAAAAAGGTTGGTTTGTTTGTTGTACACAGGGCCCCATCATACACCCGGCGCGATAAGCGCAAGACATGTTTGGCGGGATTTGTTGCTTTTTCAGACCAAGGCAACCCTTACACAATGCTTAATACACACAGGAGCAATACACAAATATCTTTACAGATGAAAAAACTAAAGGATTAATCATTTCGTGGGTCTTTTTTCAGTTTGTTTATGACGATCTGCATCTGTATAAAGTTATTATTAGTAGTAGTATTATTTATTATATGCATATTAATACTTGTTTTCATAAAAACAAGTTTAGATTTGTCCACCTGTGGGGTTTTGGCAACCCAGGCTCATTCTGAGAACGTAGTCCCGGGGACGTTTCTGGAGACCGCGAAATACGTCCCAGGAGGTACGTATTTGTGCAGTTTTTGTTTTCGCGAGTCCGCGAGAGGCTGCTGTGCACGCTTTTCCCCGCGCCGTTCTCGCGTAAACCCGCTAGAGGCCGCTGTCGAACGACCTTCCGCCTGTCTGCCTGGATGACGGAATGATTGACCGTGCGACCGGCCAATCGGCGGGCTGACCCACCCTCCTCCGTCCCTAAACTCAACCAACGACGGTTCACAAAAGCCGTCCAGAAAAAGAAAAGCCCTTGTCTGATTTTTACCACGTTTTCAGATTTTGACCACATTCTCACCCTGTGATGAACTTGTCGCTTCATTTTTTGGATTTTGTTTTTGTTTTCTTACCTGATTTCTGGAACCGCTCTTCCCCGGACTCGAACCCGGTCGTCGTCGTTGTGGTCAGCCCCTCTCTGCGCCTCGAGTCCGCCAGAGTACACAAAGAGCTAACCGGACAAACTGGTTGCAGCGGGAAAGCCCTCCACACGGAGGCGAGCGGCCGGCTGGCCGGCCGGCCGGCAAGCGCCGAAGGGAACGGCGTCACACCGCCCCGCAGCGTTCGCTTAAAAAATGAAATGCAGCCGTACGTACCCCCGGCTACGTATTTCGCGATCTCCAGAAACGTCCCCGGGACTACGTTCTCAGAATGAGCCTGGGTTGGGTTTTGGAGACGTCTGCATCACCATATGGAGAATAAAAACAGGACGTGTATTTGGATATAACTCTTTTGACCAAACTTCGTTATTATTGTTAATTTATTCATTTGCTGGAAACTAGAACTGAATTTAGAAATAGTTTTGACACAAATCTTTGCGCTCAAAGGACATTAAATATGTAGGTTAATGAATGTCTTTAGCTGAGTGCGTACAGCACCATTTCCTTACTCCATGAAAGGAGTGAAGAGAAAATAAAGAGGCTGAAGGAGGAGATCTTGAACTAACGTTGGCATAACAACCATCAAAGTTCATTCTGGGTAGAGCGAGCGGTTCGGAGCGGATGAGCGAGCGGAGCGTAATCTTCAAATGGGTGCAAATAGTCCCACTCCGCTCACATGCTCTGGTTAGAAAACACACAGTTTAAGGGTGCTTTCACTCCTAGACTTTTGTTTCGGAAGCTGTCTCGTTTCCCCAGTTAGCACAATTCGTTTGGCATATGTGAAACCAGCAATCGCGCTCGGATTCGCGCCAAACTAATCGGTCCGAGATCGCCTGAATGAGGTGGTCTCGGCTCGATTGAAACGAACTCGGGAGCGGATCGATTGTGATGAGAAAGCGATACGATCCGAGCCTAGCTATATCACTGTATCATGGATATGTAATAAGCATATATACGGCTATATGAAGAGAGAGTTATGAGTAGGGCGGGAGGTCATTCCTACCTGTAAACGTGAGTCTCATGCGTCCCTATAATGAATAAGCTAACTGCTATGTATGAGGAAGTCTTACCTCTGATTTATACTTGGTGACGATGTCTGTGGGTGTCACCATTTTAGTTAATGATGTCTTGTTGCTCATCGTCATGAATTAAAATAAGGAGCATGACAGCTGAGCAGGACTCTGCAAAATAAACCCTGAAACTCTGACCAATGTGAGGAGAGTTAACTCGCACGTCACTTGTTTTAGCTCTTTTGGTCCGTTTAGAAACTTGGCCGTGTGAAAGCGAACCGCACAAAGTAAAAAGAGCAACACTAACAATTTGAATCCCCGTTTCAGAACAAATGAATCGATTCACAGGTGTGAAAGCACCCTCAATCTTCTAAGCTAGGGCTTATTATGCGGTCCTGGCGCCATCTTGTGGATAAACAACGTCAACCTTCTTTAACTAATGAATACCGACGTACTCTCTCTCAGAAATGATAAATATTTTGAAATAGGCACTATCCTTATAAATAAACTGCATAGTTGCAATCTGGACAACTACATTCTCGACTAAAAAAGCCCCAAAAGTACATTGTTGTCCAACAGCAGGAATATTTTTCAAACTGCAGAGCGTCCTCCGCTTGTATGTGGGCGGAGTAATACACGAGGTGAAGAGGCCTTTGTGTGCGGTTACTGGCAAAATATCTCACAGTATCTCAAGAACCAGCCAGAACTATTGCGTAAATAAATATATATATATATAAATATATAGTAATAATACTATGTATAACAATGGCATCATTGCAAAACCAAAAATAAATGATTACAAGTTAGTCATTAAAACTATTACTATGTTTAGAAATCTTCTCTCTATATTAACGTGCCTACGTACATACAGTTGAAGTCAAAATGATCAGCCCTCCTGTTTAATTTTTTTAATTCCTAAGTGTTTAACAGAGATTTTCTCAACACATTTCTAATCATAATAGTTTTAATAACTCATTTCTAATAACTGATTTATTTGATCTTTGCTATGACGACAGTAAATAATATTTGACTAGATATTTTAGCAAGATGCTAGTATTCAGCTTAAAGTGACATTCAAAGACTTGACTAGGGTTAATTCGGGAAGTCATTAGAAAACAGTTTTTTTCTGTAACCAACTGGGGGGGGGGGGGGGGGGGGTAATTAAGGGGGCTAATAACACCGACCTTAAATATTGTATAAAATAATAACAAACGTTTTTATTTCCGCCAAACTAAAAGAAATAAGACTTTACACAGGAAACGCTGTGAAAATTTCTGTGCTCCATCAAACGTCACTTATAAAATGATAATTTCACATGAGGGCAAATAATTTTGCCTTTAGCTGTATATACATTCATTCATTTTCCTTTGGGTTAGTCTTTATTTCAGAGGTCGCCACAGCGGAATGAACCGCCAGCTATTCCAGCATGTTTTACACAGAGGTTGGACTTCCAGCTGCAACCCAGTACTGGGAAACACCTATACACACATTTATACAGCACTGAGAATTTAGTTTACCCAATTCCCCTATAGCGCATGTGTTTGTACTGAGAGAACCCGGAGGAAACCCACGCGAACAGGGAGAACATGCTAACTCCACATAGAAATGGTTTTTAATAATATAGAAATTTTAGAAAATAACTATTTTTACCCATTTCATATTATTTTTTCCCGATTTACGATAAGGCATGCTGTAAAAGCAGACATTTAATCAAATGTTGATCTTTGAGAAAGAAAACCAACCTGTTTGTTCCTCAGGATCTTCATTTTTAACAGTGAATCTTTCCTCAATCTTCAGGTCTTCGCTCTCCTCTTTAATAAACGCCATCTTTATAACAGTGTGGAGATCAGTCGCTTCAGCAGGAGTTTTCCTCAGTGTTTGGACACTTTGTCCTGTTTAAAATGACAACAATGAACAGAAATAAGAGAAATCCACACTCAATCTGTGTCTCAATCAGCTCTCTAGTTCACTACTCAGTGCTGAAGGAGTCAGACTGAGGGAGAGACAACAGACTTAAATAACCCGAGTAGATTTAATAAAATAGAGGTAAAGTTGGCTTTATATTCGCACATTCGTTCATTTAAAAGTCTCTATATTGTTTACCGTGTTACTTTGAATATTGTAAAGTCCGAATGTGCGAATATTAAACCAACTTTACCTCTATTTAAATACATAGAGAATACAAATTATACATACATTTAGTATTAAATATAACACTGGCTACAAACGTTTGCTGTTAGTTTGTAACATGTTTGTTTATCGTTTTAGTTGCATTTACACTATTTTGATAAGTACATCAGCACGAAACAATTATTTCAATTGGAAACGAGTCGAAGTTTGTAAAGCGTTTTCCTCATTTCCACTCGTCAGTGACTGAATTCATGTTTACGAACAGATTGACGATACGCAGACGCGCCCTTTCTAGTGCGCTTGTAAAACTGACGTAAGATAAGGTGCTACATTTTAGTGAAGGTTGTTGTTGTTGTTTTAGCATAAACTTTGACATATTGTCAAGCACAAACCTTTTGTTTTGTTGGACCGCCGAAACAGGAGTACGGCGCAATCGATTGACGACACACACCGGCACCAAAATAAAAGTCTTACACACTACAAAGATATTTATGGGAGCCCGTTCACGCTACTGAATAAAAAAATACATACAATGTAAAAACAATTTTTTATAGTTATAAATTCAGAATTCTGAGTTATAAAGTAAGAATTTTGAGTTATAGTCACATTTATGAGTTATTAAGTCAGAATTTTGAGTTATAAAGTCGCAGTTCTGAGTTATAAAGTCAGAATTGCGAGTTACAAAGTCAGAATTCTGAGTTATAAATTCAGAATTGCGAATTAAGCCAGAATTCGGAATTATGAAGTCAAAATTGCGAGTTACAAAGTCAGAATTCTGAGATACAAAGTCAGAATTGCGAGTTATATTCAGAATTCCGAGTTATAAAGTCAGAATTGCGAGTTATAAAATCAGAATTGCGAGTTATAAAGTCAGAATTGCGAGTTATATTCAGAATTCCGAGTTATATTCAGAATTCCGAGTTATAAAGTCAGAATTCCGAGTTATAAAGTCAGAATTGTGAGTTATAAAGTCAGAATTGCGAGTTATATTCAGAATTCCGAGTTATAAAGTCAGAATTGTGAGTTATAAAGTCAGAATTGCGAGTTATATTCAGAATTCCGAGTTATAAAGTCAGAATTGCGAGTTATAAAAACAGAATTCCGAGTTATAAAGTCAGAATTGCGAGTTATAAAGTCAGAATTGCGAGTTATAAAGTCAGAATTGCGAGTTATAAAATCAGAATTCCGAGTTATAAAATCAGAATTGCGAGTTATAAAGTCAGAATTGCGAGTTATAAAGTCAGAATTGAGAGTTATAAAATCAGAATTCCGAGTTATAAAGTCAGAATTGCGAGTTATAAAGTCAGAATTGCGAGTTATAAAGTCAGAATTGCGAGTTATAAAAACAGAATTCCGAGTTATAAAGTCAGAATTGCGAGTTATAAAGTCAGAATTGCGAGTTATAAAGTCAGAATTGCGAGTTATAAAATCAGAATTGCGAGTTATAAAGTCAGAATTGCGAGTTATAAAGTCAGAATTGCGAGTTATAAAGTCAGAATTGCGAGTTGTAAAGTCAGAATTGCGAGTTATAAAGTCAGAATTGCGAGTTATAAAGTCAGAATTCCGAGTTATAAAGTCAGAATTGCGAGTTATAAAGTCAGAATTGCGAGTTATAAAGTCAGAATTGCGAGTTATAAAGTCAGAATTGCGAGTTATAAAATCAGAATTCCGAGTTATAAAGTCAGAATTGCGAGTTATAAAGTCAGAATTGCGAGTTATAAAGTCAGAATTGCGAGTTATAAAGTCAGAATTGCGAGTTATAAAATCAGAATTCCGAGTTATAAAGTCAGAATTGCGAGTTATAAAGTCAGAATTGCGAGTTATAAAGTCAGAATTGCGAGTTATAAAGTCAGAATTGCGAGTTATAAAGTCAGAATTGCGAGTTATAAAATCAGAATTCCGAGTTATAAAGTCAGAATTGCGAGTTATAAAGTCAGAATTGCGAGTTATAAAGTCAGAATTGCGAGTTGTAAAGTCAGAATTGCGAGTTATATTCAGAATTCCGAGTTATAAAGTCAGAATTGAGAGTTAAGTGAGAATTCTGATTTATAACGTCGCAATTCTCCGTTATAAAGTCAGAATTCTGACTTAACTCGGAATTTTGACTTTATAACTTATAACATGAAGAGCATTTGAACCTGTAGTGTTTATTAATCTTGTAATATCGTCATATTTATTTAAAAGCGTACAAAACAACTATCAACATGTTCACATCATATAAAATACTTGACTTTTATAAAACCTGTTAATCCACTTGCTGAAACAGTACACAAGGAAAGAAATTAAATTTAATTGTAATACACACGCCGCTGTTATATATACTGCAATATATATATATATATATATATATATATATATATATATATATATATATATATATATATATATATATATGTGTATATATATATATATATATATATATATATATATATATATATATATATATATATATATATATATATATATATATATATATATATTTACCCATTTCATATTATTTTTTCCCGGTTTACGATAAGATATGCTGTAAAAGCAGACATTTAATCGAATGTTGATCTTTGAGAAAGAAAACCAACCTGTTTGTTCCTCAGGATCTTCATTTTCAACAGTGAATCTTTCCTCAATCTTCAGGTCTTCACTCTCCTCTTTAATAAACGCCATCTTATAACAGTGTGGAGATCAGTCGCTTCAGCAGGAGTTTTCCTCAGTGAATTCTGACTTTATAACTCGCAATTCTGACTTTATAACTCGCAATTCTGACTTTATAACTCGCAATTCTGACTTTATAACTCGCAATTCTGACTTTATAACTCGGAATTCTGACTTAATAACTCGCAATTCTGACTTTATAACTCGCAATTCTGACTTTATAACTCGCAATTCTGACTTTATAACTCGCAATTCTGACTTTATAACTCGCAATTCTGACTTAACTCGGAATTCTGACATTATAACTCAGAATTCTGACTTTATAACTCGCAATTTTGACATCTTTTTTTTTTTTACATTGTATTTATTTATTTATTTTATTCAGTGGCAGGAACGGGCTTCCATAGATATTCGCACAGAGTAAAAGAAAAAACTACACATAATGAGACGGCAGAATAATATTAGGGGATTAATCATAGATTTCCAGTCACCAAAATAAATTTTTAACTTCCAAATTTTAACTAAATGTAAATGTGTAATTTTGATAAAGTAAATAAAGTATTTTCAATTATGTTCACAAAAAAAAAAAAAAAATGAAAGTGAAGAATGGTGTTCTTCATAATACAAAAGATTGTAAGTAATGTATTAACAAAGTAAATATAATTAGCTGTTGCAGAGATAAATGCTTTATTTAAATAATTAACTCTTAAAGTGATCAATGTATAAACCTTATTCAAATTTTTTATGACAAAGGCAAACAAAAAACTCCTTTCAAACAAAAAAAAATCCATTAAAAGAACAATGACAAGATAAACTGATATTGTCTGAATGGATAACATTATTAAAAATGCTTTACAAATGTCATTTCTTTATGGAGGAAATAGTTACATCTTTAAATTTGAAAATTGAAATATAACATAAATAAGTTAAATATTAAGGTCTCAGATGTCCTTTAGTGGAAACTGTTAAACAATATTGTTTTACTTCCAATAAATGGCCTTCAAAAGAGAAACATAAGCATACTTTAACTTTATTGATTTCAGTGGTATTGCACTTTATATAAGGAAATATAACACTATTTTATATTACACTATAAAGAAACAATCATTAAATGTTTGTTTTTTTTAAATAAATGTTTTTAATAACAATTATTACTCTTAATCTATACATTTTGAGTGGATTTATGTCTGTGAAGTATATCAGTAAATAGAAATATCCATAAATATAAGCCAGAGTTAAAGTTAAAGGTGAAATCTCCTCAATCTGCAGTGAGTGTTCAGGAGTGTCAATGAAGTAAAGAGCAGGGCTTGGCTGAATGTTGGCCGAGATGAACTGCAGTCTTAGGCCCAATCCCAATTCTTTGGTTGTTCCCATTCCCCTTGGCCCGAGGGTTAAGGGGAAGGGCTTCAAAATTTACCCCTAAGAATTGGGACAGCACTACAGCACCTGCACACGTCATCGCGATCTCTTGCTTCATATGAGATCAGACGATCGCGACTGTTGTAGTTATTCCAGTTGTGCTATTCTTTTGGTACTTATCTTCAGGAAATCACTGAAGGGATATATTATGTTATCATAATGATCTAATGTGGCTATAAGCTCGTAACTGTAGTGTTTTTGCACAGCGGCCATGTTCATTTATATAAACACGAAAACAACATTAACGGTATAGCAGACACTGTAAAAAGATCATTCTTAGCCACTAGACTTTTCTGACAGGTAGTCGAGTGTCATCGAGAGTCAGAATGTTGTGGGACTGCTATACAGACGTTATTATTAGGGATTACAGATCGCGAAATTTAGCGGTTTTCTTAGCGTTTTTTTTTTTTTTAAAGCATGAGAATAAAACACCAACGCGGTTATGAATATATTAAAACATACGTTTGTTTGTCGTAAAAATTCATAATAATGACAAAAAAAAAATACTTATTTGTGGATCTCCTTACTTCCAGGTTCAGCAATACTGCCGTTGTGGCTGGTGTATTCTGGGAAATTTTCTTACCCCTTGGTTTTAAGTGTAGTCCTGAAAAATCTTCGTTCGTAGAGCTATTCATCCCTTCCCCTTAGCCCTACGCCTTCAAGCTAAAGAGAATTGGGACACTCGTACCCCTTACGTGAACGCGCAAAATGAGGGGTAAGGGAAAGGGCTAAGGGGTGGAATTGGGATTGGGCCTTAAAGTCAACTACTAAAGTTTAGACAGAACCACACATTCGTTGAATAATTTTACAAGATAGACAGCATTCTTTGAATATGTAGGCTGATGTTGACATATGTTCATCTTGGCTTTAAAACATAGGGATAATACTATAGTAATAAAGATAATACTGTGCATAACAGACTTGATATTCAACTAGAAACTGCACTCTCTACTCTCGAGTCTACAATTGTGCATTGCTTTATGTTTTTTTGCAACCACTTAGTTGGCGATGGCATACAGATCCACAGTATGTAGATCAATCCACAGAGCCCGACCTGGCGGTGTCTCTGGGAAAATGGTGCAGGTGCATTGGAAAGGTGCCACTCAAACCTTCACAAAAGGTCTTAATCTTGAAGCAATTTTCCATCCCACGGCTCTTCTACTTGGTTGATCACTGCGAGACTGGTAACGTTGTACTCCGAAGCCTGGATGGTGACTTGCAATAGGCTGCTGTATGCCAGAAACTGCAATGGCAGTCTCGGTATCTGTTAGCTCACTCGGCACATCCCATCATTCCAGGTAAGATGGATCTTCCGCCTAGCTAACTCTAGCTAAATCCGCTTGTGAGAGCCCTAATGCTCATCCTGAGTCAAGGTGGCCAACGATTGGCTCAAGAAGCAGGCAGGGTTCAAGGAAAGGCACTACATATTACTGGCCTACAGCTACGCAAGGGCGTTTACCCTACCCTAGTGTTCCAATGTAGGGGCAGGAGCAAAACCGTTGCAGCCTGCCGGTGTTGCTCATTTAGGATGGAATCTGTTCCCACATACTTAGTCAATGTCTGGCAGTGCAGGTGGCCAGAATCAACTGGCAAAACAAGCTGTGTAACCACCTCGGGGATGGACATTCAGGACTGCGACAACTTGAACTGGTGCTATTCCATAATACCGAAGCCTTGGTCATTGATGTGATGGTACAATATGAGAGAAAGTCAATTACTTTGGCCCACACAAAGATACGATCGCTTGGGAGCTGGGCGTGAGTAAGCACAAGATACACAATTTCCATTGGTTGCACGTGAACAAGCAAATTGTTTGGATAAACTAAAATTGGACATAGGGTGTGAATGGGAGAAAGTGTAAGTGTTTTGCAGCTCCGAGACTACAAGTCTCAGTGCTGGGTTGTAGCTGGAAGGTCATCCGCTGTTTGAAATATATGGCCAGAAACTGGGGGTTTATTCCATTGTGGCGACCCCTGATGAAGCAAGGAATAGGCCGAAGGACAGTAAATGAATACCTCACATTGTTTTAAGCCAAGTACACACTTTAATCATGCAGGCAGTAAGTGCAACCAAACTGAAGATGTGACAGTGTCTGACTTTCAGTTGTCAAGAAAGACTTCTATTATTGTAACTATTGAGTGTGAGAGACACTAGACGGGGCAAAAGAGCGCTCGACAGGTTTAGCAGTTGTGATACAAGAGCTACAATCACTCCTTGTGTCTCACAAACAATAATATCACTACTTATGATGAGTCTTTATTGACAGTCACATCCAGAAGATGACGAGTTTTACTATAGACCTACTACTGGGTTCAAATAGGAGTAGTGTTTACATGGCAACATTATAAAACCTGCGTCAATGTCATAAAATAATTAACTGTTTACTTTACCTAAAGTAATAATTTACATATGCAACGCATTCTCATAGGTGAAGGGTAATCAGGTACGTGCAGAGGCAGGGTGCACTTGAAACCTGTTCCTTGAGCACCTGCACTTTTTTACCCCCCGACACTTCACTTCTCAATCGTTCTCCCCTCAAAAGGTCTCATCACGCCCGTGAGGGAAATCATCACTTGAGTCATATTTTGGAAGCAAAGCTTTATCGGCAAAGGTCCTAGCAGCATTTTCCATGCAGTTCTGAAATGGAACCAGTCCTTGAAACCGAACTCTATTGACCAAATACAAACGGCTTCTTTCCAGCGTGAGTCCTCATGTGGGAATCAAGGTTGCCTTTCTGTGAAAAACTCCTTCCACATTGAGAGCAAATGTAAGGTCTCTCCCCAGTGTGAACTCTCATGTGGATTTCAAGGCATTTCTTTTGACTGAAACTCTTTCCACACTGTTGGCAGAGGTAAGGTCTCTCTCCGGTGTGAGTTCTCATGTGGTAATCTAGGTTGGCTCTCTGTGTAAAACTCCTTCCACATTGAGAGCAAGTGTAAGGTTTCTCTCCAGTGTGAAGCCTCATGTGGTAATCAAGTTTGCTTTTCTGTGTAAAGCTTTTCCCACATTGAGAGCAAGTGTAAGGTCTCTCTCCGGTGTGAACTCTCATGTGGATTTTAAGGGTACCCTTTTGAGCAAAACTCTTTCCACATTGCTGGCAAAGGAAAGACTTTATTGTCTGTATGTCTTTATTGTGAACCTTCATGTGTGTTTCAAGTCTTTGTTTTTGAACGAATCTCATTCCACACTGAGGGCAGACATAAGGCTTCTCTCCAGTGTGAAGTTTAATGTGATTCTTAAGGATTTGAATTTGCCTGAATCTCTTTCCACACTGTTGGCAGGCATAAGGCCTCTCCCTCGTGTGAGTACTCATATGAATATCAAGTCTTGATTTTTGTCTGAAACTCCTTCCACACAGATCACATGAGAAAGGCTTCTCTTCAGTGTGAATTCTCATGTGAATTGCAATATTATGCTTTTGTTTGAAACTCTTCCCACACTGAGGACACAAGTAAGGCCTCTCTCTGGTGTGAGTACTCATGTGGGATACTAGTCTTGACTTTCCAATGAAACTCTTTCCACACTGATCACATGAGAAAGGCTTCTCTCCAGTGTGAATTCTAATATGCACTATAAGGTTGTGTCTTTGAGTAAAACTTTTTCCACACTGACTGCAGGTAAAGTTACCATTAGATTTGGGTTCCTGAGCTCTTTTATGAGGTGAAGTCTTTTTTGTCTTGGTAGATTTTTCATCAGTCATTATATCTTGGTGTTCCTCAAACTGATCTTTCTCTTCCCTTTCTTTAGGTTCTTGAGTCTCTTCTTTTACCACCATCAGCTCTAAAGAGAAAAATACAACAGGTTAACTCAGATTCTTTAATGCAAATTTAAGTATTAAAACCAATAACAAGCACATGTAAGGTCTTATCATTGCTAAGAGATGCTGAAAGAGGTGTAACGTAATCTCAGAGTGTTTTGATAGAGTGGCGACGGGTCCCTCAAAAGCCCTGAATTCAGATGCAATAGGTCTTACATATGAAATGTGAAAGTCATGACATGAGGCCAAGTATGGTGTGACCCATAGTCGGAATTTGTGCTCAGCATTTAACCCATCCAGTTACACGCACTGTTGTGGCGCCCGGGGAGCAGTTGGGGGATCGTGCCTTGCTTAAGGGACTCAGCTTTGGTATTATGAGTGGTGGATATTCACTCCCACAACTGACAATCCCTGCCGGTGCTGGAAATCAATCCTGCAACCTTTCAATTTTATGCCTAGCAAGATCTCTAACCATTGGACCACAGCTGCCGCACATATATTGGGCATGTTACTGCAAAAAATACAAAAATATAAAATTTTTTTGAGATCGATATAAATATATTTATCTTTTGCAGCAGTAACCATTTATTAAACAGTAAATTTTTAACAAATTTCTAATCAGCCAATCACATGGCAGCAACTCAATGCATTTAAGCATGTAGACATGGTCAAGACGATCTGCTGCAGGTCAAACAGAGCATCAGAATTGGAAATAAGGTGATTTAAGTGACTTTGTAAGTGGAATGGTTGTTGGTGCCCGATGGGCTGGTCTGAGTAATTCAGAAACTGCTGATCTATTGGGATCTATTTCACACACAACCATCTCTAGGGTTTACAGAGAATGGTCTGATAACCAGAAAATATTTAGTCAGCAGTATTTCTATGGGCGCAACTGCCTTGTTGATGCCGGTTCAAGCTGATAGAGAGGCAACAGTAACTCAAATAACCACTCGTTACAACCGAGGTCTGCAGAAGAGCATCTATGAACGCACAACACCAGGTGCCACTCCTGTCAGCTAAGAAGAGGAAACTGAGGCTACAATTCACACAGGCTCACCTAAACTGGACAATAGAAGATTGGAAAAAACGTTGCAAGGTTTGGGGTGTCACAATATCTGCTGCAACATTCAGATGGTAGGGTCAGAATTTGGCATCAACAACATGAAAGAATGGCTCCCTCCTGCCTTGTATCAAAGTTTCAGGCTGGTGGGGGTGCAATGGTGTGCGGTATATTTTCTTGGCACACTTTAGGCCCATTAGTAAAAATCAAGCATTGAGTCAATGCCACAGTCTACCTGAGTATTGTTGCTGACCATGTCCATCCATGACCACAGTGTAGCCATCTTCTAATGGCTACTTCCAGCAGGATAACGTGCCATATCATAAAACACAAATCATCCGAGACTGGTTTCTTGAACATGACAATGAGTTCACTGTAATGACCTCCACAGTCACCCATTCTCAATCCAATAGAGTACCTTTGGGATTTGGTGGAACGGGAGTTTCACATCATGGATGTGCAGCCGATAAATCTGCATGCATGTCTATGCCACGAAAAAAAAAATCTATGCCACAAAGGATTAAGGCAGTTCTGAAGGCAAAAGGTCCAACCTGGTACAAGTAAGGTGTACCTAATAAAGTGGCCAGTGAGTGTACGTAGGTATATCTGTAGGTATTGGAGAAGGTGCTCTAATGAGGATGCTAAAGACCGCAGAGTCTAACTTCTGTCTCTTGACCACCCCTAGACTAGCTGGCCTCTGCTACAACACTTAGGCAACTAAGAACAGATGAAATCTTACTAGAATAGACAACTTCAAGCCATTGTAGTCATACCATGACAGTGGTAGCAGGTAATGTTAGCATTGCCGACATAGCAGACTCATCAAAAAATACATTGACTGACTTTATTCTCTCTGACTGCTACTATACTCATGCAAAAGAGGAAAGCGGACATTTAAAAGAAAGCACTGTGAAGGTGCTTTGAGATTAAAAGATCAGTTCCAACTCTGTGATCCAGCTGCACCTCATGAAGTAATAATAGGTACAATTGGTATTTTTATAGCAGTTTAACAGCAAATCTGACTAAAGTTACCGTAATTACATTTTTCCAACAACAAAAAAAAATCTAATATTTTTAAAACAGGTCAGAAGACCATAAGACTCATACCTGTACCTAGAAAATGATCTTGTTTAAATGACTACCATCCCATAGCACCAACTCCAATCATGATGAAGTGCTTTGAGAGGTTAGTCATGCACACAATATCAACACCAATCTCCACATTTCTGTATGGATGATGAAAACAGACTCCTATGTTATAAAGCTGTTCACTGACTTCAGCTCAGCATTCAGCACAAGTCCACAACAAGACAACCATAATTACACAACCTACTGGGCCTTAAAACCTCCCTCTGCAATTGGATCTTGGACTTTCCAACTCCAGGGGTGTCCAAACTCGGTCCTGGAGGGCCAGTGTCCTGGAGAGTTTAGCTCCAACCCTAATCAAACACACCTGAAGCGGCTAATCAAGCTCTTACTAGATATACTAGAAACTTCCTGGCAGATGCTGAAGCAAGTCGGAGTTAAACTCTCCAGGACACTAGCCCTCCAGGACCGAGCTTGGTCACCCCTGTTCTAAATGGAAGACCTCAGGCAGTCTGTGTTGGCACTACCACACTGAGCACATGTGCCCCACAAGGCTCTGTGCTCAGGTTGCACCTGGACCACCAACACCACGTCATTCTTTAAGAAAGCACAATAACACCTATGCAAGCTGAAAAGAGCAAGTCTTCCTCCACCCATCCTCGCTAGTTGAACATTTTTGACCTAACTTACTTGGCCTTAATTTATATCATTTTACACAGGCTCAGGCTGGCCTCGTGAAGTAAATGAGCTGTCTTGTGATGTGTTTAGATCAGCAAGACATAGATGCAACGATGGATGCCAATGAGGTGAATTAGAGCCTTGCCCTTGGCAATTATCTTTTGTTGGCACTGGCAAATACTTTGTCAAGCTGTACCATGTTAAGGCTTTTAGAATCAAGCTGTCAATCAAAATAACAGGCTCGGGCCCTGTCAGGCTTAACTACTAAGGCCTGATTAAAGCTCTAATGCAGGGGTCACCAACCTCTGTCCTGGAGGGCCGGTGTCCCTGCAGGGTTTGGCTCCAACTTGCCTCAACACACTTACCTGGGTGTTTCAAGTATACCTAGTAAGACCCTGATTAGCACGTTTAGGTGTGTTTGATTAGGGTTGGGGCTAAAATCTGCAGGACACCGGCCCTTCAGGAACAAGTTTGGTAACCCTTGCTCTAATGCTTATCACCTTCTACAAGGGTACCATTGAATATGTGCTGACCAGTTGCATAACTGTCTCATATTCCAACGGCATATCAAATCTGCATCTCCCTGATATTCTGAGACTTGGACCAAAAAGAACCTTCACTGTCTAGAACAGACCTTTGAAAATTCCATGATATTCCAGATATTCCATGACCCATGGGAACCCTGAAGAGCGGTGGTTCTCAATTTCAGTCCTCAGGCACCCCCCATCTCCTCCCCCTGCACATTTTGTATGTTTTCCTTACTTAAAACACCTGATTCAGATCATCAGCTCGTTACTAGAGAGATCCATGAACTGATCCTTGTGTGTCAAATAAAAGAGACATACAAACTGTGCAGGGTGGGGGCTTGAGGATCGGAATTGAAAACCACTGCAGTAGTGCTTTTGTAAGGCAGTGGTGTCCAACCTCTGTCCTGGAGGGCCGGTGTCCTGCAGATTTTAGTTCCAACCCCAATTAAACACACCTGAACCAGCTAATCAAGCTCTTTCTAGGTATACTAGACTTCCAGGCAGGTGTGTTGGAGGAAGCTGGAGCTAAACTATGCAAGACACCGGGTTGGACACCCCTGGTGTAGGGTTTTCTAGAAGTCATTGTGCTTATGCAAAGTCTTCAATGTGGACCTTTGTGTGAGATCTGAAGCTGCTTCTGTGATAGAAACTCTTTCCACACTGACCACACATATACGGCTTCTCTCCAGTGTGAATCCTCATGGGAATATTAAGGTAGTCTCTACATGTAAAATTTCTCCAGTGTGAAGTTTGATGTGAAATTTAAGGATTTGTAATCGCATGAACTCTTTCCACAGTGTTGGCAGGCAAATAGCTTCTCCCCCGTGTGAACTCATATAGACTTTAAAGTTTTGTATTTGACTGAATCTCATTTCACACTGATCGCATGAGAAAGGCTTCTCTCCAGTGTGAATTCTGATGTGAACTGCAAGGTTGTTCTTTTGACTGAAACTCCTTCCACACGCAGGACACGGGTAAGGCTTCTCTCTGGTGCGAGTTCTAATATGGATATATGGTTCTTATATAACTATAAGGTTATTTTGAGTAAAGATTTTCCCACATTGACGGCAGGTAAAATTACCATTACGCCTGGTTTTCTGAGCTCTTCTACGAGGTGAAGTCTTTTTCGTCTCAGTAGATTTGAAAATCGCGTATGAACATTTAGAGTTTACTCGCTTCATTCACGCGTCAAATTCACCTCACAAAAGACTTGAATTCGTGTCATGGGCAGGGCTTCTGTCTGCCCTGTGACTCTAGCTTCATTGCTAGGCTAACATGGATTTTATTGAGAGAGTGGCTGTGCTTTATAAAGGCTAAAAACTGTATATATTCATTTGGTGCTGTGTCTGAGTCAACTAGATCCTATCAGAGGTGCACCCAGCTCTGAGTTCATCAACTCCTCCAGAATCTATACCTGGATGGAGGCTTTCATTGGTGCTTCATACTGAGCTAAGACCAGTTTGATGAACGGTTGTCCGGTGTCGGCAGGAAGATTTCCCCTCGGGACACCAACAACACGCGCTACATCATAATGACGTCACTACAAGAGAAAGCTCCTGATTGGTTAACACGGTGTGAATCTCCACTGAAGTTCAGATTTTCCAACTCGAGTGATTCACGTCAAACGTGCAAATTGCTCAACTCGCGCCACGTCATTCGCATCATAGATTAATGTTGTGCAATGAAATATAGCATTACTAACCAATCAGCAAACACGCATGGACAGTGCTTCTACATAATTAATTTATAGAAAGCACAGCTAGAAAGAGGAAATTGATGGATTTGTGCCGAATATTAGCATCATTGACCCATAACAATGTACAGTACCTATAACTGTCAGTATGTTTGTGTGCTCTTTATACAGTTTCTATTCTAATTTGCAGTTCAGTGGAAGAAATAAATAAATAAATTGAAATGCAAATCAAAGTATAAATAGCAAAACTGAACAAATAGATTTTCCCTACCAGCAAATATTAATCACACACCAAATATAAAAGCAGACACTAACCCGGTATAATGTTGTCACCAATAACTACATCTCCAAAAGACAGATGAAAACAATGATGAATTGAAGATCTGACATGAACATGAGGCTTATAAATGACTGAAAAACAGCTGCGGGTGAGGTATATTGATCACAAGTGCTCAGATTGTGATCACATCTCGGTTTTGTTCTGTTGATATGTAATTTTAAATATTTGTAGCTTGAAGCAGATTGAATATGACTGCTATTAGTATGAGTACTATGGTGAGGGCTTAAACGGAGCAGTGCTCCATAATATCGAGCGAAAAAATAGAAAAAGACAGCTGTGAAACAGAACCTGCTTTGTATTTTTGTAGGAAACACAGTTTAGATCTGTTTAGGGTAAGAGGTGTGTGAGTTGTTGTCGTCTATCACTGAATGTGTCAGGAATATCGATACAAAACCAGCTTAACTCCACTCCTTTAGCGCCCCTCACAGAGCTTGATCCATGCTGGCATTTCTCCTCTTGGGTTTTTGGTTTTGAAAAGGGAAAAAAATTCCACCACCCTGTCCAAACTTTAAGGATGGCGGGTATCAGATTTGCACAATTCATATGCACAACGCTTTGGCTTGTTTCCCTCACTCGAAAGCTTGACAGAGCTCCTGCGCCTAGCTACGGTTGCTAAGCCACGATTGGTGGTTGGCGGTTTTTGGGTGTGGCTTAGCGAAAGGTCAATTGCCGCTTCATCCACATCTAGTGTGAACGCAACATGAGATGCTGAAGAGGCATTTCTCAATCTCAGCATGCTTTCAAATTTTTTATTTATTATTTTTTTAAAGATTTATTTTTGGCCTTTTTGCCTTTATTAAGCGAATAGGACACTTTTACAGACAGGAAGCGAAGTGGGAGAGAGAGAAGGGGTAGGGACGGGAAATGTACACGAGTCGGGATTTAAACTCGGGACGCCCTGAAGTGCTACTGCACCATATGTCAGCGCGCTAACCACTAGGCTATTGCACTGACATGCTTTCATAGTTTAAACTCGTTATTTAGGACGCTGATAGTTACCGATTCTCTTACTGCCTGACATAAGACAACTGGTTTATTAAGAATAATGTTATTGCGATACTAAAATATGTACTTTGATATGATGCCTAAATTAAATATCACAATACAGCTACTAAATCAATACTGCATATAAAAAAAGAACGTAGAGCTTTCTTTATTTTAATTAACCCCCAGCAGGGGCATACATTTTGTCTAACAGTAGGAGAAGACAATAACCTAAATTTCTCAAAAGTTGATTTTGAAGGGGAAACAAATAATAAAGCTAAAATCGGCGGAGCAGTGGTACATGTATTTGTCCCGAACCATCACGGTTCGGTTCATGCACTCTATAGTATACATGTAGTATACATTCTTATGGAAAATACAGTCAGTCCAGATGTGGCAGTCACTAAAGTAAGTAAGTAATTAATTAATTAATTAATTAAGTAAGTAAGTAAGTAAGTAAAGGTTTATTTATATAGCACCTTTCCCAGACATTGAGTCACAAAGTGCTTTACAATATGAGAGAACAAGTAAAAGAGCATGACAGTAAAAGACATGTTAAAACATATTCAAACTAATTAAAATCCAAATACAGAAACACTAATACTGTTAATTAAAAGCTTGACCAAAAGGACTTTAAATGCTTTTTAAAAAGTTCAACTGATCCCAGAGTTCTCGGTGCTATCGGGAGAGAGTTCCAGAGCCGTGGGGCCACCACACAGAAGGCACAGTCACCTTTAGTCTTAAGACGAGTTCTGGGAATGGCTAAAAGGTCTTTGCCGGAAGACCTCAGAGACCGGCTACATGAGTGACTGCTAAAAAGACCTTGAATATACAGGGGTGCTTGACCATGCATAGCTCTATATGTAATGACCAGAATCTTAAAATTTACTCTAAGCTAGTGAAGTGCCTTTAGCACAGGAGTAATGTGTGACCTCCTGTGTTAGTTTAAAAGACTTGCAATCGACACAACTTGCAATCGCTCCATAGAGGATTTGTTGAGACAAGTGAAAATTACAATAATCCAATCGAGAAGAGATGAAGGCATGGACAAGCATCTCCATCTCTTCCTTTGACACAATATCTCTGATTTTTGCGATGTTCAACAGATTTACCATGGCTATTAAAACAGAGCTCGATCAAAAATGACACCAAGATTTCTAATATCACTGCAATTTCAAGATGACAAACCCCCAAAAACTTGCCTGATCATTGGGGTGATGCTATCGGGAGCAAAAATGAACATTTCTGTTTTAGCAGGGTTCACTTGCAGAAAATTGTCTGCCATCCATTTGTTAATGGAGACTAAACAATCCTGCAAGAGAGAGGTTGTCTAGCCTGTCAGGGCTAAAAGAATATAATTGTACATCATCTGCATAGCAGTGGTAAGATATACCTTTAAAACTACTAATAATCTTGCTGAGAGGGAGCATATATAAATTAAAAAGAAGAGGGCCTAAGACAGAACCTTGAGGCACACCACAGGACAGAGGAACAGAGTCTGACATATGAGTTCCTATGGACACAGAAAAACTCCTGTCTGCAAGATACTAGGTTAACCAACCCAGTGGTGACCCAGTAATGCCCACAAGAGAATGCCGCCTCTTAATTAAAGTGCAGCGATCGACAGTATCAAAAGCTGCACTAAGATCCAGCAAAACCAGCACAGAACATTCACCTGCATCGGCAGCCATTTCAAGAGTTCACACTTAGCTCACGATTTATACATAGCTTGTTTGGCGTGCTGTCCCGGGAGAGAGTCCTGAGCTCAAGGGATCCTCGAGCCCAGGGCTCCCTCCTTTCACAGGGCGAGGGGGGATTGAGCTCAGGTCGATCTGAAACTCCCCCGCTGCTGAGGCCAAGGTGAACTTCCTGAGAGTAAGACATTAGAAAAAAGATTTAGGCTTATTTTATCTATAATATAGAGCACATTTGGATGGTGGGAGGAAACCGGGGAACCCGGGGGAAACCCACGCGGACACGGGGAGAACATGCAAACTCCGCACAGAAATACCAGATGGCCCAGTGAAGACCCTATGCCATTGGTATTCTTGCTGTGAGGCAACAGTGTTAGTCACTGGGCCACCGTGCCGCCCATTCTGGATAAAGGTGGGAGGAGGGGGGTTTCTTCTAGACGAAGATAGTTGTATAGAGGAAATGAGGATATATATATATATAGTGACTTGGGATCCTTTGATTGGAGGATCATGATTAGCACATGCTCCTCTCGAAATTAGTTTAAAATTAAACTTCACTGAAATATCATTTGAGACCCTAAGAAGGGCAGTTTCTGTGGATTAATGCTTACGGAAACCAGACTGAAATTTATCAAAGATGAGCCTCTAAAACAGTATTCAGCTGCATGGCGACAATTCTTTCTAAAACTTTTGAAATAAAAGGCAGTTTCGATATAGGTTGTTAAGCAAAGCAGGATCAAGATGACTCTTTTTCAAGAGTGGCTGAATAACAGCATGTTTAAAACACTTTGGAACCTGTCCAAGCCTAAGTGAAAGATTCCAAATCGAAAGTAAACAAGGGCCAATAAAAGCGATTGATTCTGAAATCAGCGATGCAGGTAAAATATCTGCAGGGCTTTGGGATGACTTCATCACACCCATTAACTCAATTAAATCACTTAGTGTAATGGGGGGAAATAGTCCAGAATTGGAGGATTTGTGACGGTATAAGGGGCAGCTGATGGCACAATGCTTGCTCTGACAGCATTCACCTTGTGGACAAAATGAAACAGAAAGCAATTGCAATCCTCATTCGAAAACGCCGCTATAACAAAAGTAGCAGGAGACTCAATATTGTTAATAGTCTCCAACAGAGTTTTAGGGTTTCTTTTGTTAGACAGAAAGGATCACAGCATTGCAACAACTTAGGAACCATTCACAGAGAACAGCTTTTTGGCAGCATTTACACTGCAGGTCTTAATTGATTCCAGTTTTGTGACTGTATCTGATTTTTTTTTTGATGACCTGCTTGCATCATCTTTTAAAAGTGACTCCTATCTGATTATCTGCATTTACACGGCACAAGACAAAAGACCAGGAAAGAGCGGGCGCTGACTGACAGCTAATAATAAAAGAGCGCTCTTTTCTCCATTCTTGTATTTATTCTGTTCACAGGGCTTCAGTTTTTTAATTTTCTTTTTGACAGGTTGTTTTGCTATTGTTTACAACAGAAAAGTTCTCATTTGTCCATATTCTCCTGTTTGAGGCTTTTTAAAGGGATTTTTTTAGCAGGGAATTTACTGTCATGTCCATAGCGTGATTCCATAGCGTGAAGTTTTGAATGCAATAGTTTTATATTAGTTTACATGGCAGATGTTGTGCTCGCGCTCTCTCGTTAACATGCTTAAATACTTGTGCTACATGACAATATTAAAGCTTTTCAGTCCTCGTGTATGAGATTTAAGGTTTGGGACTCTAAGGTTTGCTGAAGTCTGTTCTAAGTCGACGTAATTCGCTACGGTTTTTATTGATGTGCGACTCACATTGACAGGTGAAAATCCGATCTACCTGCTTACACTTCAGACACGAGGGTTCAGATCCAATTTAAATCGGATAAATTTCCACATATGAACAAGGCGTGAATCTGATTTGAGGAAATCGGAATCCATGTGATTTTGTCCTGCTTACATGTACATGGGCAAAATCCCATGTGTGCCACAGGGGAGAAAGACAAATCGGAATTGAGTCAATTGAACTATGCAGGGTTAATGCAGCCATTTTGTCTGAAAACACAAGATGCAGTGCTCAGAAATGGTTCAACAGTACACTACCTGACAAGTCTTGTCGTCCATCCCAATTGTAAGAGCAACAATTAATAACTTGACATCTAGTTGATCATTTGGAAAAGTGGCGGAAGGTCGATATTTCAGATGAATCATGTTGAACTGCGTCCCAATCATCACAAATACTGGAGAAGACCTACTGGAACCCGCATGGACTCAAGATTCTCACAAAAATCAGTCAAGTTTGGTGAAGGAAAAATCATGGTTTGGGGTTACATTCAGTATGGGGGCGTGCGAGAGATCTGCAGAGTGGATGGCAACATCAACAGCCTGAGGTATCAAGACATTTGTGCTGCTCGTTACTATACAAACCACAGGAGAGGGCAGATTCTCCAGCAGGATAGCGCTGCTCCTCATACTTTAGCCTCCACATCAAAGCTCCTGAAAGCAAAGAAGGTCAAGGTGCTCCAGGATTGGCCAGCCCAGTCACCAGGTATGAACATTATTGAGCACGTCTGGGGTAAGATGGAGGAGGCGTTGAAGATGAATCAAAAGGATCTTGATGAACTCTGGGAGTCCTGCAAGAACGCTTTCTTTGCCATTCCAGATGACTTTATTAATCAGTGATTTGAGTCATTGCAGAGATGTTTGGATGCAGTCCTCCAAGCTCATGATGGAGTCAGACACAATATTCATTCTGTTTCCACTGCAGCATGACCACATATTCTATACTGGACATTATTTCCGTTAAGTGACAACCTTCCTGTTTTTCCCCCGTAATTTCAATCTTTCTCTGAAGGTTGGTAATAATATACGCAACACATACCGCCGAACAACCAGGGGACGCCCCTCACTCTTAAATACGAGTCTGTTCTGTGCTTTCGCTTTGTTTAGGCATGAAAACACTTTGAAATAAATATAAAAATGGCGGCATTCTGTTCCTTTTTATTACAGGTGTCCTCACCCCTCCTATGCTATCCTCAAAACAGTCATATAGCAGGTCATGACTGTCAGCTAACACACTCCACAGTGAAAAATAGACGCTGTTTCTCAAACGGATTCTGTGAAGCGGAGCGAAATTCTGGGTTTTGGGTATGCGTTTGAACAGACTAATATACATAATTAATAATAACATCTAAAGATGTCGATCTTGGTGGGTTTTTTTTTTCCAAACACAACTAATTTTGTCCTGAATGAGCATAAACAGTTAGGAAATCATTATAACGTTAGATGTGTGCATTTTTAAAGTGACACCTCTGTTATTTAATGTAATCAAACCAAAAATCTAAATAAATGAGAGATAGTCAGTGCGCTTTAATCAGAATGTGTAAGTTATACAGTGAAGAAAGGATTAATTAGATTTGATAACTTCAATTCCCTTATAATAGTTATTAACTTTAATAAGC